>NW_025534445.1:0-203317 GCF_020615455.1 Coregonus clupeaformis
TGGTTGGACAAATGAAGCAAGGTCTGGATGAATGATACTTGGTTGGATGTCTGACACAAGGGGAGGATATACGAGTGAATTGCTGATGTATCAGCCATGGCTGTACATCTACACAGTGCTGAGTGTACTGTGGTCTGTGGTTCAACTGTCTCTGAGCCAGCCAATGGTAGGCGATTTCATTCATGATCTCATTCAAGGTCTGGCATGTATAAGCCCTCACACAAGCACCATTGACATTACAGCCTGTGAGGCTTCTGAGAAGAGGTGGTTGACTCACATTCTACACCGGTAGACTACAGGGCGCTTAGTATTGTGTACAGCCTGGCTGATATAAAACGCAACACTGTACATTCCCATTGAAACCAAGTGCCTTTATTGAACGACATACAGCAGAATGGAGCCTAAACCAACGACATACATCGTGACAGAGCGCCCTCCTTGGTATTTGACCTCGGATTGCAAATATGGCTTTAGCTGTGAACGTACACAAGGACTGTTCGACAAAGTGGTGGACCTGATGATGTGCAAGCAACAGGGACTATCAGAAAGAGAGAAAAGATACAAACCGAAGACTATCTACAAGACTATCAGGAACATGGTGATCCGGGACGCTGACACTATACAGCAAAGGCCTTCACGCCCCCTGCTGCTTGCGCTGATGGACCTAGTGGACATTGAAGGCGGGAACAACTTTGAGTCTATGGCATCTGTAGACAGGGCTGGTATAAAACATGTGCTGCTTGCATATGGTAACTACACCACCTTCTATATACCGAGTAAAGAGCTGACAGTCGCCAACGGCAAGAAGGTGATTCCCGTGGTGTTAGGCCTACTGCTGCTAGGTAGCTCTCTCTGCTCTCTCCCTCCCCTCTGTCTGTCCTTGATTGCAGGAGTGAAGTCTGGTGTGCGGGAGTCAGGGTTCCAGCTGCAGCTCATTCACCATAATCACCTCAGCCTTTAAGACCCGGTCAAACTTACCACTCATCGTCAGATCATAGTCAAGACGACCATATATTTGGAACCTGACTCCTGCCTCCGCTTCACTCCTGCCACCACCATCCTGCTCTCCACTACCGGACCTCTCTTTTGGACTCATCACGGACACTAGGACATTACGGTACCACACCTGCCCTGATCTGGATCTGTTACCCTCCCTGTAACCTGGACTTGCTCTTCCCCTATATTTGGAAACCTGGACTTTGAACATTGTAAATAAACCTGTTAATACTTCTCTGGCTTCGTGTACTTGTCTGCATTTGGGTTCTTATCCAGTTAAATCATAACAGTATGATCTGACCAACATGAACCCAGCAGACAGTAGCTCGGATACCACCCCAGAGTGCACTGAAATTTGGACTGCCATAGCCAATCAGGGCATTTTACTTGGCCAACATGATACCCTGTTTAAGACGATTGCTGAGGACAGTCAGGTGCTGCTTAATCAGGTTCAATTACTCACCAATCAAGTGTCTGCCCTTACTACCCCTTCAGCCCAGATCAGAGAGCCTTTTGTTCCTGCTCCAGAGCGCTATGACGGGAACATGGGAACCTGTGGCGATTTTTTGACTCAATGCTCGTTAGTGTTTGAACAACAGCCCCTCACCTACGCCTCAGAAAGAGCCCGTATTGCCTACCTTATTAACTCTACTAGCGGTTCCGCTCGTGCCTGGGGATCCGCGGTCTGGGAGAGTCAGTCGGACATTTGCAACGCTTACGTTGCCTTCACCACGGAGATGAGGAAGGTTTTTGACCACCCTGTACGAGGCAAGGAGGCTGCGAAACGGTTGTTTTTTCTTCGACAGGGGGCTCGTAGTGTGGCGGAGATGGCAGTGGAGTTTCGGACTTTAGCAGCAGTGAGTGGTTGGAATGACGAGGCATTACAAGGAGTGTTCATCAATGCTTTGTCTGAGACTTTAAAAGATGAATTGGTGTCATATGATGAATCGGCTACGCTGGATAATCTTATTTCACTCACTATCAGGTTGGATAATCGGATTCGGGAGCGCCGCCGGGAGAGGAGTGTTAGTTCCAAGCAACCTGTCTGTCATCAACAAACTCCTCCCTGCATCTTCCCTACGGAGAAAGCCGTGTCTTCCCGAGTCGATACGAGGAGCACTGAACCCGAAGCCATGGAGGTGGGTCGTGCACGGTTGTCCTCAGAGGAGCGTGCACGTCGTATTCAGGCTCGGGTCTGCCTGTATTGTGGAGAAGCTGGTCATTTCGTTCCTTCCTGCCCAGTTCGTCCGGGAAAAGGGCCGGCTCATCATTAATGGGAGAAGTTTTGGTGAGCCGAGCAGCGGATTCTTCCTCTTCTCCCCGCATTCTGCTCCAGGCATCCCTCCAGTGGCAGTCCCAGAATTTCTCTGTTAGTGCGCTGATTGACTCTGGTGCCGACGAAAGCTTTTGGATAGAGAGTGGGCTCAACAAATGGATTTGGAGACTGTTCCTATGGACTGTCCGCTGCAGGCTAAGGGTCTAAATGGACAATTGTTGACCCGTATTACCCATCAAACTGTTCCTGTTTGTCTTAGAGTGTCGGGAAATCATCAGGAGAACATTCAATTCCATATTATCGACTGCCCACAGACACCCCTGGTCCTTGGTATTCCCTGGCTCATAAGACACAATCCACACATTGATTGGGTGACAGGTAACATTGTTTCATGGAGCACATTTTGTCATGTGAATTGTTTGTGTTCTGCTCAGACTCCTGCCAGTACTGTGCCTCAACCTCCACTGGAGTCCATGGATCTCTTTGCTGTCCCTGACGTGTATCATGACCTGGCATCCGTTTTCTGCAAACACAGAGCTACCTCTCTTCCTCCTCACCGGCCTTACGACTGCGCCATTGACCTCCAGCCAGGAGCCCCGCTCCCCAGCAGTCGCCTGTACAATCTCTCCCGGCCGGAGACGGAGGCTATGGAGAACTACATTCGGGACTCCTTGGCGGCAGGTATTATGCGTCCTTCCTCGTCACCTGTAGGAGCGGGATTCTTTTTTGTTGCTAAGAAGGATAAGACCCTCAGACCCTGTATTGATTACCGTGGTCTTAACAACATCACCATTAAGAACAAGTATTCTCTGCCTTTGATTAATTCTGCTTTTCCCCTCCTTCATGGTGCTACCATCTTTACGAAACTGGATCTACGAAATGCGTATCACCTGGTGCGCATTCGTAAGGGGTGATGAATGGAAGACTGCCTTCAACACACCCTTGGGACATTTTGAGTATCTGGTTATGCCTTTTGGGTTGTCCAATGCCCCTGCTGTTTTTCAGGCACTAGTCAATGATGTCCTTCGGGACATGTTGAATCGGTTTGTTTTTGTCTATCTGGATGATATCTTGATTTTCTCAGAGTCCTCCCAGGAACATGAACTGCATGTGCGCCAGGTGTTGCAAAGGTTGTTGGAGAACAAACTGTTTGTGAAGATGGAGAAATGTGAATTTCATGTGTCTGAGACCTCTTTTTGGGTTACATCATAGCTCAGGGGGAGTTGCGGATGGACCCAGCTAAGATCTCTGCTGTCACGGACTGGCCAGCTCCCTCTACCCGCAAAACAACTTCAACGATTCCTGGGGTTTGCGAACTTCTATAGGAGGTTCATCAAGGACTACAGCCGCATTGCGGCACCACTCACCGCTCTCACCTCCATTTCACGACCGTTCGCTTGGAATGAAGGGGCCGAATCAGCGTTCGAAGAACTGAAACATCGCTTCGCCTCGGCTCCCATTCTGATGCAGCCGGACCCCGACCGCCAGTTTGTCGTGGAGGTGGATGCATCCGACACTGGGGTAGGTGCAGTGTTGTCACAACGTTCTCCTGAAGATAACAAACTGCATCCCTGTGCTTTTCTCTCAAGGAAACTTTCTCAGGCAGAGAGGAATTATGATGTTGGCAATCGTGAACTGCTCGCCGTTAAGCTGGCTCTCGAGGAGTGGCGACATTGGTTGGAGGGGGCGGAACAACCCTTCATCGTTTGGACGGATCATAAGAATCTGGCTTACCTCCAGTCAGCAAAGCAGCTCAACCCCCGTCAAGCCAGGTGGGCACTATTTTTGGGAGATTCAATTTTTCTCTGTCTTACCGTCCTGGGTCACGCAACGTCAAGCCTGACGCCCTGTCTCGTGTTCATTCGGCTGTTGATACTGGTAGTAACCCTGAACCCATTTTGCCTCCTACCTGCAGTATTGCAGTCATCACATGTGACATCGAGGGGATTGTTAGACAGGCTCAACATCATCAAGCTGACCCTGGGAGGGGTCCTCCTAACCGGATGTTTGTCCCTGAGTCTGCTCGCTCCCAGGTACTTCAGTGGGCTCACTCGTCTCCCCTTACCTGTCACCCTGGAGTTTCGCGGACCCTTGACTTTGTGCGACGGAAGTTCTGGTGGACCACGATGGAGGCGGACACTCGAGCCTTCATTGCTGCTTGTACGGTATGTGCACGAAGTAAAAACTCCACCCAGGCCAGCGCTGGTCATCTACGACCTCTACCTATACCCAGCCGGCCCTGGTCGCATATCGCTATGGATTTTGTCACTGGACTTCCCCCCTCGTCTGGTAAGACTGTCATTCTTACGGTGATTGATCGTTTTTCTAAGTTCGCTCATTTTTTGGCCCTACCTAAACTGCCCACTGCCAGAGAGACGGCTGATATTTTGGTTGAACATGTGTTCCGCTCTCATGGTCTACTCACGGATATTGTCTCTGACAGGGATCCCCAGTTTGTCTCCCAGGTGTGGAAAGCTTTCTGTAAAGCTTTGGGCATTACATCCAGCCTGTCCTCTGGATATCACCCCCAGACCAACGGGCAAGCCGAGAGAGCGAACCAGGAGATGGAGACCGCTCTTCGCTGTGTCACTGGGTCTAACCCTGGGTCATGGAGCTCCATGCTCCCCTGGGTGGAATATGCTCATAACACCTTGACTAACGCTTCCTCTGGTTTGTCTCCTTTTCTGTGTGCTCTGGGTTATCAACCTCCCTGTTCCCTTCCCAAGAGAGGGAACTGGCGGTACCCTCGGTGCAGTCCCACATGCGCCGCTGCTTCAAGGTCTGGAGGAAGGCCAGGGTAGCTCTGTCCCGAGCTTCGGCGTACATGCAGAGGCAAGCCAACAGTCACCGGTCCCAGGCTCCCGGTTACTCTCCTGGTCAAGAGGTATGGCTGAAGTCACGGGACCTTCCATTGAAGGTGGAGTCTAAGAAGATGGCGCCTCGTTTTATAGGACCGTTCAAGATACTGTCTATTGTTAACCCCTGCGCGGTTAAGCTACAGCTTCCTGCCTCCCCTACGGGTTCATTCCACCTTTCATGTTTCCCAGATTAAGCCTGTGTCGGTTAGCCCTCTGTGCCCGCCCTCTCGTCCCCCTCCTCCGCCCAGGATCGTGGGTGGGGGTCCGGTCTACACTGTCCGGCGACTTCTGGATGTTCGCCGCCGAGGTCGTGGTTTCCAGTACCTGGTGGATTGGGAGGGTTATGGTCCCGAGGAACGTTCCTGGGTGCCCAGGAGCTTCATTGTGGATCCTGCTCTGGTCCGAGAGTTTCATAGGTTACATCCCGATAAACCCCGTCGGCCGCCAGGTGGCGTCCGTAGAGGGGGTACTGTTAGGCCTACTGCTGCTAGGTAGCTCTCTCTGCTCTCTCCCTCCCCTCTGTCTGTCCTTGATTGCAGGAGTGAAGTCTGGTGTGCGGGAGTCAGGGTTCCAGCTGCAGCTCATTCACCATAATCACCTCAGCCTTTAAGACCCGGTCAAACTTACCACTCATCGTCAGATCATAGTCAAGACGACCATATATTTGGAACCTGACTCCTGCCTCCGCTTCACTCCTGCCACCACCATCCTGCTCTCCACTACCGGACCTCTCTTTTGGACTCATCACGGACACTAGGACATTACGGTACCACACCTGCCCTGATCTGGATCTGTTACCCTCCCTGTAACCTGGACTTGCTCTTCCCCTATATTTGGAAACCTGGACTTTGAACATTGTAAATAAACCTGTTAATACTTCTCTGGCTTCGTGTACTTGTCTGCATTTGGGTTCTTATCCAGTTAAATCATAACACGTGGTCACACAGTACTCTGACAAACACACCTTTGTGCACTACGACAGCATCAGGTCAATGGTCGGAACCTACACAGTCGTCATCCCTACGACCGGGAAATGTAACAGTAAGTCGTACTTCGTGCAAGAGGTACTGTGTGTCCCGGGACTGGAGAGCCTTGAGTTGCTGAAGGTGGTCACCGGTGACAAGTTTGAATTCTGGGACATGACACTCGAGGTGCCCACGCACTCCACAGCTCTCACCCCGGCCTTTCAACAAATCCAGCCTGTGCAGTTGTTGCGCACTGAGGACAAAACTTCCTCTACCCAGAACATCGACGAGGTGCTGGCCTCTCACATGGAAGTCATAAAACCCATGTGCTGCGTGCTAGGCACGGCCTCAGCCAACATGTTGAAGAGAAAGCGTGAGGCCAGTGTCGATTGGTTCACGGAACCCCAAGTGATATGTGACCTGAAGCACTTCCACTACGAGACCGGTGACACTCGTGCCGTCTACTTTAGAAGGAGCGGTAGGTTACTGGATGGCAAGCGGGTGAACCTGGTACCGGTTGTCGTTCTGAGAAAGGGTCAGGCTCAGGCTCCTGAGCTGTATGTTTCCACGACATTGAGGTTCTGCCGGGCCGTGAAGCAATTATGCGTCAAGGGCAACGGGGAGCTGGTGGGGTGTTGGAATGAAACGCTAAAGGAATTGGATAGGGAGACGTTTATCACAGGAACCGACATGTATCAGGAGATACACAATCCCGCCTTGTCAGCGTTCATCAAACGTGTTAATCCAAACAGCTGGTGCAATTATATACCCAAGCACGTGGAGAGTATGATTGTGGATCCTATCATGGTAGAGGTGGTGGAATTGGCCATTAGATTCATGGAAAACAAGATTCCAACTGCCTTCGCAGTGGCCGAGTTGCTATATTGCCCACTTGACAAAGTGCGAGAATACCTGACGTTTTGGAACGTACACTCCTCTGACAGCGGCATTCACACAAATGTGACAAAGAAGCGTATCAGTATGGTGGAGGAGCAGATGAGAATGGACTGGGTGGCCTTGGCTGAAATCGTCTCCGGTTACGTTCGAAAGAGATATGGTGACAGTGGGAACACCGCAATGGTCTCAGCGTGTGACGAGTTGTTCAAACATAAGACCGGGGACAACGTAGCCAAAGCACAGAGGATGTGGCACACTCTGATCAACCTGATACAGGCAAGAACAAGGACAATGAGTTTGTACACACGTACGCCACTGCCAAGGTACTCTTTCTAAAGCTCCGCACTTATCACAACAGGATGAAGAAAGCTCAGAAACTAGGAGAAGGAGAGCGCTGTGATACAGAGAGCGGATCATGCTCCCCGCAGTCATCCACTGAAGCGCAAGATGCGTCCTCTAAGTGTAAGGCTGAGGTCGAGGATAACAGGGAAGATGATGCTACTGCGGCTGGAGTCAGTGAGAAACATGACAGTCTCTACTCTATCGTCACACAGGATTCAAGTCCGATTATGACATGGATCAAGAACATGTCGACTCTGCTGCTGAGCGAACCCTGGTTGAACGATGACCATCTCAGGAGAGAAGCTGTTTGTACCCTCCTGGGATTGGACAACACTCTGCTGGACAGGCGATATAGTGACATCCTTCGCGACTGGGTCATTACCAACCGAACCGTTGTAAATATACTCAAGACGTACGGCTTGCAGGACAGACTCAGCATAGCTCTGGTGAATTGCCTAGAGTCTACGTCCACCGACAATTGGAGACGCAAGGTATTGTCATCTTTCCAGCGCACCCGGGATTACACCAGGGTGACTTCGGACCAGCTGGTCTCTCCACAAAGGTCAACCAAGATCAACCCTATTGCTAAAGGCAGTAAGAGCGATATGCGTAGCAAGAGCGGTGTTGGCAAACTTGGTACGAAACAAGCACCTTCCCCCCACCACCACCACCACCACCACACATCGGTGAAGCGAGATCCCTCTGCCACACAGTCAACTAAACATTCAGCCTATAAGGCATCCAGGTCCAAGAGTGGCAAGAAGGCCCGCGATGTGCCAGCACACAGTTCCCGGCGCCTCAGGTACAGTCGCGACGACGACCACCCTTGGCTGAGCGAGGCTGAGGAAGCGAACAGTGAAGATGATGACAGTCTTCAAGAGTTTGCTGAAGATGAGCATGAGACCCGGGGCGAAGATTTGGAGGATACGATGATGTACGACAACAGCGAGATGGCTGACGAATACGATTACAGTGATGACTTCATAGACGACGCATCCACAGAGGATGAATACAGCGTCGAAGATGAGGATGACAAAGCTTTCTGTGCTCAGGTTCAAAGCAGTGCAAAGAAGGCTAAGTGTAAGACAAGTAATGTCAGTCGGCGACGCAAGTGTAGACTTGTGTATTCTTCAGAGTCCGAAGAGTCCGAAGAATACCAGTACACGCACCAGTACTCGCCTGAGCCTAGCTGTAGCAGTATAAAAGATGACGGTCTGGTGTATAAGCGAGCACTGCAATCAGACTCGGAGGATTCAATCAAGCCAGATGTGAAGCGTGTCAAACGTACAAAGGGCAAACGCAAGTTCGACAAGAGTGACGATAGACGTAGCAAGAGTGCCAAGGTGGTCAACAAAGTTCCCTTTGTCAAGGCCTTTGACAGGGAAGAGAAGACTCATGCTAAAAAGAGACAGGACAAGTCTGACACTAGGTGCAAAAGAGTAAGGCCTGCTATGAACACAGGGACCAGCAACCGAGATTCCCCTCTATACAAAAACATGCAGCTCCTCCTCCTCCGACAGTGATGTCTACGACGAAGGGGAGGAGAAACGTGAGCTATGTATAAAGGGGGGCACATCGTTCCAAGATACACTCCGCTCGCTCTCCCGTCATCAACACCGACTCTGAGCACGAGGATATAACAGTCTGCAAGAAGACTCAAAGGGGCAAAGTGGCCAATACGCCCAGACAGAAACAGGGAACTAGTGAGGGCGGGAGGTCCCTCAATCAGCAGGAGATTGTCAAAACGCACGACCTCATCAACCCACCAGGAGGCTCTACATCTTCACATCGGAGTCCAGGTCTTTCACAGTCCAAGAGACGGCCCTTAAGCGGAGACGCTGCAAAGGTGACCAAGGTCACCCATCAAGCTGCATTGCCCACTGACACCCTTCAACAACAGTCATCCAATCGCGACGGTGAGAGTGAGGTGGATTGTGAGGAGCAAGGGCTACTACACAGAGAGGACACCCATCCTGTTGGGGCTATATCTGCTGCAGATGCAGATGAAGAGTATCTTGACTTCGAGTCCGACGGTAACGATAGACTAGACAACAGTCCAGAAAGGACAGGGTGTAATAGCGATCCTGAAGACCGGAAACGGACTTTGACGAAGACAACGAATATCTTGTCTCTATGTGAGAGTTGTTATCATGTCTTTCCATACGGTGAAAAAGAAGCAGCCTGTACCTGGGCCCCAAAGTGCTTGTATGATACGATATTTAGAGGTGCTGGCTAACACTGTGTGTGTGTCTCAGTTAGAGAAACCATGCACGTCTGTAGTACTGTCATCCAAATATTCGATTCGAGAGCACAAGGCAAACAAACCTAAGGTTGTTCTTAATACACTCGATAGGTATTTTGTTAACAAGTGATTCAGATTGCATAATGTGTGACATCTACCTTAGCTAAATGCTCTATACCTGTGTGCCTGTATGTATAGCACATCCCTGTAACACAGCTATCCTATTGGGCATTGTATAGCCATTGTATAACCCACATTGTATTGTGTGTATGACATAATAAAAAGAATTACATGTATCAGTATCAAGACGATCTCTTGGAATCATTCATATACCTGCACCATCAACTGTATGAGAGAAGCCTAATGAAAGCAACCGTGACAGATGAGGCTAATGCAGATATAACACACATGGATTACTTTGTATAACACAGCGTATGGTGTGTGTGGGACTACTGACAGGGTCAACGATCATACAGACATTGACAGGAGCCACAGGATAGCAATGAGGCTAATTGCGATTTAACACAGTATTATTACGTTAGAATACTTTTTTATAACCCAATTGTATAATAGTATAACCAAGCTTATGGTGTGTAGTATGACATATAAATAAGTACATTGTGTGTTGGTAGAAAGAACGGAATGCCTCATAGCGGCGCTGGACTAATGACAGGGTCATCAATCATACATGCGTTGACAGAAGCCACAGGATAGCAATGATGAGGCTAATGTACATGTAACACACCTTTATTACGTTAGACACATGGTACAACATCGACATGGTACATCAACAATAGTATATCACATTTGTACAGAGACATCACAACATCACACATACATTTGTACATGTCACTAGAAGTTCAATCGCTGTGCATCCTGTGGTACATCAGCATGTAAGCTACCCCGACATTGTAGGTAGAGCCTAACGCTTGGTAGGTTGACATGACATCCTCCCATGAGCACAACCTTACGCAACTATCGTCTGCAAGATACCAACTGTCATCTTCCCGCACGTAAGCTGTGTAATGTCCACAGTAGGGTGTACCACGGTGAGCTACAACTGCATACAGCTCGTACAGAGCTGCTTCTGGTTGGCCTTTCATAATGTATTTCAGATTCACAGTCTCCGGGAAAGCAAAGCGCTTCTCCACCTTCACTATGTCAGCGGTAATCTGCCAATGTTTTTAACCCGGCATGTCCTCATACACACAACCGGGGGTATTGTCAATACCTTGCCGGTGATTTCCATCTGTGTTCTATTGTGTGCATTATGCACAATTGTAGTCACACATCCTTAGCGTAATGGTAAAGACTGGTTTAGTACATCGGTACATTTACAAGATGACCTACAAAACAACCACATCCTAGGGTGTCCTGTCTTTGCACTTAATAGTCTGTCACGAATGAACATCACCAAGTTTTCAAACAGCTCTCTGAGAGATCTCACCGAGCCCTGCTGGCTCAGTAGAACCACCAGGATCGTCATCCTGTAATATTCGATAGTGAACTCCTGCACAGGCCCGGTCTCTTACACCTTGTGAACATTATGACTGGGGGCCCACTTGGACTCACTCTGCGAAAACTGAGTCATGTGCAAAACATACGCCGTTGTGGTTGAGTAAACTCGACCGGTCCAGGTGATCTAAGCTGGAAATCCCAGAGAGTGCAGAGTTGTTGAGAGTCACCTTCGCCAACCCCTGCGTGCAATCCAGTGTGGTCACTTGGAGCCTCGATGAGCCGAATATCTTGACTCTCATCCTGAGCACTATGTTCCTAACCAGTCCATTCATCTTGGTATCACCCATACCCTCTGCTGTCTGGTTGCCTCTGGAAGGCTTCGGGTCTCCGTACACCACGAGTTTGGCGCTGCTTCTATTACAAGCTTCTTCTTCCTCACCCAGGTGTGTCAGCCAGTTTGGTATGTCGGACAAATAATCCCTGAACGTGAAACAGTTACCGTCTATGGTCGACAAGTATGGAGTAGTCCTTTCGATGATATCGAATTGTCTCAACCACTGGATGGCATTGGTCAGCACATGCGAGGAGGACGTACCGGTGCTCAGGTTGCAAAGCCATTTGCACAGATTGGATTTGGGTAAGTGCTTTGCCACCATAGTAGTACAGAGACTGACCAAGCTCCTACATTCTTTGCCAAACATCGAGGACTGGGGCATGTTGAAGTTCCTGCTGAGATAAGGGACAATGTCGATCATCACGGCCCCTTTACCGATCAGGACATCCCTCCATTCGGTCATGTGAGTGGGCACCAGCTCCAGGTCTACGGATGCCTTGAGTGTGAGAAAAACCTGTTGCAGGAATGCGTGTACCGAGTTAGGTGATTCCGACTCATTCCAGTTCAACACCTGCTTGCACCCCTGGAAGAACTGGGCATATTGGAAGATGAACATGCCGTTGCGCCTAGAGCACCTACAAAATCCGTCTCTGGGACCAGCGAATATGAGAGGGTGCGTTCGGGTCATGTCCTGAGACTGGACAACTACGTTGTCTGTGAAACGTGCTATCTCCTTCTCGTTGTGGCTCTTGAGAATGACCATGGTCGTGTCTATCTCCCCGTCAATCTGTTTGCCTCGCACAAAATGACTGAACCATACTGCTCCTCTACGGCTAGCGGGACTGGGTCCTCGGCCAATTCTCTTGGTGGTTGTGGTTGCGGGGCATCTTGGAGACACGCTTCAATGTCCTGCCCTTGGGCCCTGCCGCATATGACACGGGATGTCAGTTGACCTGACACAGTGTTTAGAGTGCTGTCTGCGGTATCGCTCATGAAAGACATGTTGGCATCATCGCCACTGCTGAGTATCGCATCACCAGCATCACTACAGCTCAACATTTCTACCGAGGCGTTGCTGCGTTGTAGGTCAGTATAATCTAGGATGAGGGCCCCGGCTTTTCCAATATCTCTTTCCGCGCGGTGAGCATCGGTGTTTCGTACGGGCAGCAGCTCGTCCTCCGGGTGGGATGCCTGTGTCACATCCGTAACGGCTGGTTGAAAAGGACCCTGTTGTCTTAGTCCGAGGACCCTGGAAATTCCCTCTTGTCTTGAATTGTCTACTACCTTACCTCCAGGAGCCATTTTCGACAGCCTTTCCCCTACAAGGTTGTCGTTGTCACCAGCCTTGCGTTTGTTATACTTGCTCTTATATACATCTTCCAGCGCTTTCACCTTCTTTGAGTACCAGGTGTAAGGCTGGATAAGATCAGGAGCCAACCTCATAAAGTCTATCCCGTAGTACACTTTTGGGTCGGACGTGATCACTGAAATGGTGGATCCCGTCGCCGATCCATCTGACACCAATTTAGTGAGTCCCTCGGGGACGCAGTTGTCTCCGACTATGATGTCAGTCGACCTATACTCCCCTACCTGTACGGACAACGGCATCTGTTCGGAAGGTAACCGTGCGTCACTGATATCCCCACTCAAACACTGGTATCGAGTGAGCTCCAGCAGTTGGGATGGAGACCACCTCTCTTGAGGGAACAGCGTAATGCAAAGCACTCCCATACAGATAAAGGTCCTGTCTGCTATGGCACGTCCCATCTGATGGAGGTTGTCCAGTATCGTCTTTACGGATGGCCTTTTGTTTTTGTGTTTGGCATGAAGGGCGCGAGCGTTGATCGCTTTCATGTGGCTGAGCTCGAACGCTGAATCCCTTTTCAGGGCTGTATACCCCAACCAGCTTGGAGAGATTCTCAGCGTATGTCTTTTTACAATATGTGTGGATCTGAAGCCTTGTAATTTACCAGGGGCAAGCCACTGCGTAACTCCCACATCACGCAGTACCAGCTGAATATATCACTCCCGGTGGCTGAGTTCAAGCACCACAGCACTTCTGGAGCCATGTTAGTGCGGTTGCCCCTAGGCTGATCTGGGGTAGAGAAGTTGCACGATGTGCCAAAGTCGCTGATCTTGAAAGCAAAGGGTAATGGTTTCCTGTCCGGCTGGTGACAGACCAAGACGTTCCTGTACGTGAAGTCTCTGTGCTGGATCGTTCTGGATCTCAGGTACTCCAGCCCTCTTAGGGTGTCCAGTTCGACCGCGGGTACTACAGAGCTAGAGTGTTCGCGTATACGCCACATGAACTCCTGCAGCGAGAAGAGGGCTCGTTCCATGACCAGCACAGCTCTACCTCCCAACTGGTAGCCGGGAATGTCGCACCAGAAACCTCCGAATGTGCGCAGGATGTTTGGGTGTTTTATGGAGACGCCCGATCATGACCTCCTCCACCTGAGAAGCGATATGCGCGTAGCGATTGAATTCCTTGTCTACGAAAGGAACGCTCCAGTTCACCATTTCCGGAAACAGGTTGGTCTTTGCGACCATGCTATCGCTGAGGGGCACGGTCACCCCGAAGCCTCCTCTACCCATCACCTTGTTTGGCGTTGTTATCAGTTCTTCTATGTCGAATTCACATTTCGAATCCCGGGGTACCGCTATGTCTGTGTACACACTCCATGGCTTGGCCTCTTCGGTAGATGTTAGAAGCTCGTATTTGCGGCCAAAGCTGTCTATGATCACCGTGGACGTCCTGGGTGTGGTCGTTTTATAGCTCGAGGGCAAGAAGCCGTCTATAACCGGTTGCGCCTGCTGAGAGATGGCTTCGACGTGCTGAGGATGACACCTGGCAAACGTGGGGAATATGGGGTCCGGGGATTCCCGATCAGTGTATGTGTGTCTCGGATCAACTTGGTCAGCTCATGAGAGTACGGGGCTCTCGTATTGCATTGGATCACCAGGAACAGTACGACGGAGTCATACTTACAGGTCCTGATCTCTGGCTTGTAGTCTCTTTTTATGTGTACCACTAAGCGATCTCTCCCCTCGACCTGAGGTTCCTCGTGAATACCCATTACTCCTACGTCCGGAGTTTACACTGTCCCACAGCCCTATTGAGTACCGCTACGGTGTCTTCATGGTGGGCGAAGGTGAATTCCCCGTGTTTACCCCAAGCCACTGCAGCACGCTTGTCACATCGCTGTAATGTAAGGTCTTAACGTGATACAGATTGTAACGCTCTACCAAGTCGAGCAACCTTTCTGCGCAGCTCCTGGTGTGAAGCCTCTCCTCTGCCATTTCTGTCACACGTAAAAGCGTGTTACGATATATAGCTCAGGTCTCTGTAACACATCTGGGGTAGTAAATAGGAGATGAACGGTTCGGGTCGTAGAGAGATCGTGTTCTCTGAACATGCGTCCGTGTCGCTGTTCGAGTGCCTCATAGTGGCAGGTGCGCCAGCTACAGGGTTGATGACATATACAGTGTCCAAAGACAGAGACACCCTCCAGATGACCTTGCGGGTCTTGCGGGATATGTGGCAAAGAGCTGATATGTTGTACATTCCCAGAGCTGATGTAGATTCACTACACCGCATGGAATGCAGTAGCACTGGGCGTTGCGGAACGCCTATACCGGATCCGATATTGTTTGAGGCTGGCAAACTGTCCAGTAATATATCTGTTGTTTCGGTATTGCATTAGCTCAGCATGCCCTAAGCCATACAACCAGCAGGGATTGGGGTCTAACCGCCTGGTCCATGTATCACTGTTTGAACCCAAGAACATCTCAGCTCCCTTAGTGGATGTACCACTGGGCTGGCTCCAGAATAGAATGTGTACAACCTACCCTTCTGCTCCACCTATCCCAGAAGGCAATTTCATTAGCAGGATCCCCAATTACCTTCCCCAACAACCGCTTAAGCAGCTACCCCAAACTTTACAGCATCAGCAGTGCCCACATCAGCAGCCGCATCAGCAGCTACATCAGCAGCCACCTCAGCAGCCACCTCAGCAGCCGCATCAGCAGCTACCCCAGACTCAGGACAATGATCGGTATCCACAGCTTCGGCAGCACGGTCTTCCGCAGCAGACATTACAACAGCAGCCACCAAATTCGGTTCGAGAGTATACGCAAGAGATGGACTACACCAAGCAAAATGATCAAGGGCTCCAGTTGCAAAGCAACAACAACCAATTGTATCCAGACCTGATGGATCAGCGATATAGAGGCAAGACACATGGCAAACCTTTCAAAGGTCCGGATCGTAAGCCAGATACTAAACCAAGAACTGTGTTTCTCAAAGGATTTTATGATTCAAACTTGGAGAGTGAGGATGAATTTTGAGTGGTTAAAACGTGTACACTTAACAAAGGGTACACATCGACACCTAGTACCATCCGGTGTGTACCAATGACATTGGTACGGACCATTTCAATTCTAATTGTCACAATACACTATGTGCCTTTAGTCAATGTAATACCACACAATACACAACACTCCTTGTTAGCATGGGCTGATACCCTGTCCATGGTTGGAGACATTGGTTTACTTTACTACCACTAACAGTGGTACTGTTCACAACAGCCAGGCTAATCCCTACAGATAGCAATGGCAATGGCAGCAGCAACATCTACAGGGCAAGATGTGATGGACTGGGTAACGGTTGCAGTGTGTGGTCAGGGACAACCTTACCGTGGTCCGAGTGAGCTCGCAAATGTGGAGAGACAGCGCTCAGAGACACACATGGAGACTGACGAGGGCATCCCCATTCCCATCCAGCGCAGTAGAGACAAGGTGTGTTGTGTGTGCCTGGATGTGGTGTTGAACAAAGACAATCCGAGGGAGCTGAGATTCGGAATTCTGGCCAACTGTGACCACTGTTTTTGTTTGGGGTGCATCCGCACATGGAGGAGAGTGACATTCCTCGATGCCAAACAAGTTAAATTGTGCCCAGCGTGTAGAACCAGATCGAGCTTTTACATCCCAAGTGACCACTGTGTCGAAGATAAAGACGAGAAGCAGAAACTGATCCAGATATACAAGGACTACATGGCGAGTAAACCGTGCCGATACTTCGATGAAGGCCGTGGGACGTGCCGCTCGGCTCAACCTGCTTCTACCAACACCACTGTCGGTTGGGTTCCAATCCCCAGAGTAATTTGACCTACACAATGCCGATGATCTGGAGCTGTGCGGTTCCCAGGACACCTACACCAGAGCCGGAATAGGGGTATGTGTATCCCCTTGCCCTGTCAGAGATGTTGGTCAGCATTATGGAAGAAGATTGTTGACACATTCAGAAGGCTACAGGACTGGGCTGAAGTGCTATAGCTCCACACTCCCCCCCCAGGGATGGACTGTCTTTCTCTGTGATAGGCAGTTAGATAGGCAGGTTTGATGTCCTCTTTTGTCAATGTCAATTTAGAATATACATGTTGAATACACACCTTTATATACACCACTTTTGACCGTGTGTAGTGAGTGGAGATTTGGTATATCTATCCCTATGTAGTGTACTGTCGAGTATTGCATTGACATGTAAAGAATGAATTGAAATAAATAAACTGCTCACAGTCACACCTCTGTGTAGACATCATTTTATTTTCACATATTGTCACATTACAAGGACCCGATCACACATACGCATATGCCTGCCTGAGAGCTGCGCCCTCAGTCAGCCATTATCAGGTCAGTCATTGTAGTTGTTTCTGAATCTCAACATGTTAGCTCTGTGCCCAGGGTATCCGCCTCGACGTGAACGTTCTCTATGAGGGTGAGGTCGATGAGGGTGAGCTCTATGGCTACTGTGTCTGCCAGTGACCATGTTGGTACCAGTACACTCAGAGTGCTTGTTACCCATCCTGTGCACCGGTCTCAATCTGAATCCTCTCTCTCGCCTCCAGTTGTTGGCTCTCCACGGGACCCCCATTCGGTCCCTTGCGGAGACACGTCGCTCACAGTTGGTGACAGTGGAACCCATGTCTGTGTCACGGGGTGAAGAGTTGAATAATATTCTCCTGACGCCCAGTCGATCCTTGACCGATAGTCTCTTTATGGTCGACGCTAGACCGCTGGGATCTGTGCCTGTACTTTTCCATGGCGTTGGTGTAACAGCGTCTGTCCGATCTACCAACAGTTTCTGCATCAGCGCTTTTCGTAGAGTATCGCAAAGGTTCCGATGGTGCTTAGCGAAAACTTCTCCGTATGCAGCCATCACCTGTTTGTTTGGGATGGCTAGGAACCTATAGAATGTGACATCCTTGAGTTTGTCACTCAGGTGACATTGATTCCATCTCTTGAGATATACGTGTACAGCCATGACTTGCAGCTGTGGGTAGTCTACATGAACCTAGGTTGAGATGTATAAAATGGTAAGTAACAGCATCTATGGGACCTCTAGACTTTGTCCACTTTCCACTTTGTCTCTCACCATGCGGTAAGGTCTGGATGTATTACACAGGGTTGGAGGACCGATACAACGATATAACAGGATCACATACAGTATTTACACAGTTGCATGTCCAGCTCTCTGAGAGGCCAGAGCAGACACACAGAATGGAACTGACTCAGAAGTTCAAAATGGCCAACTACCTAATGAGACATAAAGATGTCTATGATAAAGTAGTGGCAGCTATACAAGACCACAAAGGTCTTGGCCTAGATGGTAAACTGACAGACAGCATTGCCATGATGAAAAGGAAGCTGAGGACTGATATGAAACACCCCGAGAAGCTGATCCATATGATGGAGGCCTACCTGAACAATAATGTAGCCTGGGATGTTCTGGTCCACATACTCAAAAGGCACAACCCTGACTTCAAAGTGTCGGATCTCGAGGCTCACGGCCTTGAGAAACTTGTGAAGTATGATATGCTTTGGAACCCGGAGATAAAGACATCATTTGAAGACACAATGTGGAACCTCAGTGATGCTACTGTGAAACGAGTGAAACTGTTGCTGACATGGGAAATCATCAAGGGGTATGAGCGTATTCCCTACGGACGTAGTGAGAGGCTAGACGTTTGTAACCTAGCAGACATGATTGTATCCCATCACCATAAACGCACATTGGTTGTGATGAGTCTGATCTTCACCTATCTCGAGGAAATTGACCTGGTTGTGGAACTGACCTCAGCTGCGGACAGATCAACAACACAGTGATCCCGGGTGACTACACTGATTTTAATGGAGCTGCAACGACACCGCACACTGTTTAAAACATGGACAACACTGAAGGCTATTTGCTTGCAATGCGGTTCCAATGTACTGTCACGATGTATGTGCCACCTGTGTATATTAAAATGAAATAATTCTTTATATACTAATAGTGTGTGGCGAGTGGTCATTGTCAAAGCGGACATAAAAGAAACAACTGTCAGTGCAGGTGTGGGGTTGTCTAAACTACTAACAATCTGTGATTTAAAAAAAAATGTATATGTCTAGGGCATGAAATTTGGATTCAAGTAAGCTACACAAAGTAGTGGGCTCTCAGCTCTTCACAATAGTTGACACAATGGTTGACTACTACGACTACTACAGTACTAAGTCTTGGTGGAGTAACAACAAAGACGTGTGGCTCAAAATTAGCTTGATCGGGGCTCCATTGTTAATTGTTTTTGGGCTGGTGTTGATCACCTACTGGACCCGTAGCAGACGGTCCCGTATTTATAAACCATGTTCGAGTCCACATTCACCTTTGTACCACCCTGTGTACGTTCCCCACGACTTGTTCGTTTGGCGATACGAGGTATGATGTGACAAACATGCAGGAGGACGTACATGTCATCTGCGCTACAGATGTGTCGGTGATCGGAGCTGTGGAAAGGGGTAAGGACATCTTACGTTCGTACATATAAAAGCAGCAACTGTGACCAGTGGTCAGGTTACGGTTGTCTCACTCCCACTCTGTGTTTCACTCTACAGAACCTGAAAAGATCGTGTGACACCGGGACCCGTGGTTAGGAAGACAGCGTTCGGCCTAGCCCTTCTACACCCTGGGACTTTCTTCTTGTTCTTCTTCTTCTTCTCACCAACACAACTGTCGGATGTACATACAATACACTATATACAACATATATCTGTAATCATCATGTCATTGCTGTGTTTATATGTGTGAGACAAAATAAATGATGGAATACCTCACTACACATAATGCCTGTGGATGTTTATTAGCCGATGATGCATTGAGTAACCACAAACATTATACAAGTATGCAATTGGTAAAGGTGCTGATATTTCAGCAGAGGTTGGGTACATCCAAGATCATGGCTCTTGTATCCAAACAGGGGTACCTCTACTAGACCATTCATCCAGACATGGGGTATATATATATGAAGGAGTAACGCATTACCACATATACATTCACAGTCACACATATATGAAGGAGTAACCCCTTTACCACATATACATTCACGGTGACAAACAACATCAGCCTGTATAATGGAGTATCGTAATACATTGGAGCGGTTCAAGGATGACATAGCAGAGAGGCATACAGTGATCGGAGGTACCGTTGAACAACTCCTCACGCGATACCCGGATGGTGGGGATACACTCAGGCCATATGACAGTAAGACCAATACGGTCACGACGATGTACAAGTTAAGCGACCACTGCCTCAAGACCAAGGAACGGGTGATTCGATTCCTCGAGGTTATACGTGAGAGAGATCCCTACCTATATGGTGACCTGTCAGTGTACGGACCAAGGGGAAAGTCGGTGAGTGCAAACAACTGTACTGTGAAGTCAAGGCCTGGATATGTTGATCATGACTCGCTCTTAACTTAAGGTACTCTATGTGTCTGTGTGTCTGTTTCAGTCAGGACGGATCCTCCCGAATATAACTTCACAACCCAGGTGCGACGGGTAAGGACATCTTACGTTCGTACATATAAAAGCAGCAACTGTGACCAGTGGTCCGGTTACGGTTGTCTCACTCCCACTCTGTGTTTCACTCTACAGAACCTGAAAAGATCGTGTGACACCGGGACCCGTGGTTAGGAAGACAGCGTTCGTCCTAGCCCTTCTACACCCTGGGACTTTTCTTCTTCTTCTTCTTCTTCTTCTTCTTCTTCTTCATCTTCTTCTTCTTCTTCTTCTTCTTCTTCTCACCAACACAACTGTCGGATGTACATACAATACACTATATACAACATATATCTGTAATCATCATGTCCTTGCTGTGTTTATATGTGTGAGACAAAATAAATGATGGAATACCTCACTACACATAATGCCTGTGGATGTTTATTAGCCGATGATGCATTGAGTAACCACAAACATTATACAAGTATGCAATTGGCAAAGGTGCTGATATTTCAGCAGAGGTTGGGTACATCCAAGCTCACGGCTCTTGTATCCAAACTAGACCATTCATCCAGACATGGGGTATATATATATGAAGGATTAACGCATTACCACATATACATTCACAGTCACACATATGAAGCAGTAACCCCTTTACCACATATACATTCACGGTCACAAAACAACATCAGCCTGTATAATGGAGTATCGTAATACATTGGAGCGGTTCAAGGACGACATAGCAGAGAGGCATACAGTGATCGGAGGTACCGTTGAACAAGTCCTCACGCGATACCCGGATGGTGGGGATACACTCAGGCCATATGACAGTAAGACCAATACGGTCACGACGATGTACAAGTTAATCGACCACTGCCTCAAGACCGAGGAACGGGCAATTGGATTCCTCGAGGTTATACGTGAGAGAGATCCCTACCTATGTGATGACCTGTTTATGTACGGACCAAGGGGAAAAGTCGGTGAGTGCAAACAACTGTACTGTGAAGTCAAGGCCTGGATATGTTGATCATGACTCGCTCTTAACTTAAGGTACTCTATGTGTCTGTGTGTCTGTTTCAGTCAGGACGGATCCTCCCGAATATAACCTCACAACCCAGGTGCGACGCGCACTTGGTGGTAGAGTCAACGATTTACTGTCTATGCCTGCGATGTGTTCCTACATCCAGAGGATCACTAGTATCATGCCCGCAATAGAAGTACTGATTGATCATGGTCAACTGCTTCCTGAAGAAGAATCAGAGTTCCGTGTACACCGAAAAGATCAAATGGCATTGATTAATACACTGGAACAACTGTTCAGGGGCAATACACCCTTCACTACGGTCCCTGAGGCCAATAGGTGTTTCATCTCCTTGGTAGTGTTTTCGTTTAACATGCATGTGTTTGATATGCCAACAATGTCTATGGAAGATGTCTTTGTGTTATGTAGTGCCTGACTAGTAGAGCTGAGTCCTTTACCAAACCAACCAAGATCTGTGTACTACAAACGAAATAAACACCTGTGAGTGGAAAGAGTGAAACACCTGTGTCTCCTTGTTCATTTCAAGGCCATAGGGTTACATCCATACAATTATTCCATTGTCAAAAGCAGTCTAACAGTGGTAAGTGGTCTGATATGCCAGCCTATCTTGGGTCCATCCTCGCTCATATATCCAAGCATGGGTATGTGTGCATCTACTACACCATTCAGACCATTCAGAGAAGATGTTATTGCATGTGCACGTATACCTTAGCGAGTATAGTATATCCTATACATATTGTCATATGTATGTTATCGTATGTTGTCCTCATTACTGTCCACATTAGGGCACATGTGGTGCACATTGACAAGGGCCCCGTGATGTTCCAGACCTTATCAAATGACAAGCTTTATAAGTAAGAGACTAGAGTAAGAGACTAGATGTATTTCAGTCAGATAGGTATGATAGACTTTATTGTATACAGCATAACACACTTCGTACAGACAGACCACAGTCACCTCACATCCTCTGCTGTCCATATAGAACAGCATGTAAAACATCATCATCACGGCCTCAAGGTTCCATTTCATTAGAGGTGTCACAGTCAAAGCGGACTATGCCACCGCCGTCGTGTACAGAGAACCCATATTTGGGTCCGGGTCTAGGCCTCTCCAGGTTCCACAATTCCCAGACATATTTCATGGTCTTAGCCATTAATCCGCAATTCAACTCTGTCCAGTACCTAGACCGGGTCTTTGTTGGGATCTTTGTGATATCAGCCAGCTTCATACCCATAGTGTGATAGTCACACTCCCGAGGAGATCCTGCTCCCCACAGTAGCATATTCACCTCTTTGCACCAAGACGAAAATGACTGGTAGTTGGTCACCACTCCGGTCAGCAATCTCTTCATCCCTAGTCCCATAGGAACGATGTTATAATCGGTCCCACATAGAATCATGAAAACCAGCTTTTCCGTTCGGTCTGTCTCGTCTCGGAGTACATCTCCTTTCACGCGCATGTAAAAGTGGGGCCCTGATCGGTTCAACCTCAAGAAACGTCCGTAACTGCCCCTCGGTATCATCCCGTTCATGTACGCTTTACTCAACCGCTTGAGGCAATTCATTACATGTTTCTGTTCTTTCATCAGGACCACCTTATATTCTGCGTCTTTGTCTAGGTAGAGGTCGGGGACTTGGTGTCCCTCGACACAGGAGATCGTCCTCTTCTTGCCGGTAGACGGGGGGTTATCCGATTCGGATCTCGATAGCTGACTCTCGTCAGATGTGGGGCACAGGGTTTCGAAGATATAACAGGCTGTTTCGGCACAGAGACGGCCGTTGTTTACAGCCAGGGCCAAACCGTGCAATCTGTTCCGTGCGGTTGACTCAAAGAACCTATACAGAAAGGTGCAGTAGAGAGATCCCCTGATCCCGCCTAGGTAAAGGTACCTAGCTAGTTTCTCTTTAAAGTTGACATTGCCGTGATCATCCAGAATGACCTCCAAAGCGTCGTGTTGTTTTCGAGGCGCCGGGAGCAGGTATTCTTCCTCGGCTGAGATGTCGGAAAGCACTCGGAACCTATTCTCGCTCGAACCCAGCTCCCCAAACGCCATGTTTCTTTGGGTGCTGTGTTCGGGAATGGCAAACAGCAGCTCTCCAAAGGTTGACATGTGCATGTCTCGATCCTCGTGGTAGCTCTTGTTGTCTAGCCTCATGGTAATGCCCTCGCGGCCGCAAGCCGTCAGCACGGCCACCACATCTGAATCTCCGGTGCACACGGTCACACTACCCTTCAGAATGTTTGCCAACTCCACGAGCAGCGTGTCGGCCTCTGTGGTGGTACACCGTAGACACGCGTCCCGCAATACAGACACTTGTATAGTCTCGGGGTCCGCGAAGGTCGCCACAAAGACGCCCTCGAGTCCCTCGGGTCTGTCTATCGAGCCGTCTGCGGGATCTACGGCGGAGAGTTGACACTCTGCGGGATTCAGATCTTCGAAACGGTCGAGCATGTTTGCGAATAACATGTCGTCCTGGCACTCCCGGTACTCCAGGTACTTCTGGTGGAAAGACACCAGGTTATCGACCGAGGTTCCCTTTAGGAGCTCGCCCTCGGAGGAGTCTCCCTTGGCACCGGTCACTAGAAACAAGTCGTTTTTCATACCCATGTCGGCCAACAGCTTCATCATGGTGTATTCTATGGCGCACAGATTACGCTTACAGAACTCTATGTGAGGTACAGGGGTTCGGTTGAGTCTGAGCTCCCTCACGGATGGTTTCTGGGCCACGGAGCCGTCTTTACGAGCACTACACACAGGCTGGCTGCAGTCTCAGAGATGTAGCAAAGTGCCAGAGTTCTGGCCATGTTCACTATGGACGCCTGAGAATCACCCTCGATGTAGTCACTTTCCTTCACTTTGTGGATTACCATGAGATGGTCTATCAGAGTCCAATCCTGTCGCTTGCAGGGTCTGTCGATCAATTCGAACGGTGCCAGGTGAGGGTTTGCGAGCATTGCGTGGATAGCCTTGTGTTTCAACCCCATTTCGGTTCAAAGCGTTATCCGATCGAGTAACAGCCAAATGGAGTAGGTCTATAGTCTGTGCACACGGACAGTCTAACCTGGCCCACATTTAAGCCCAGTGCACACCTTGGTTGGATGTGGTTATGCACCCTTTGACAAATGCTCTAGGCTAGGGGCCCGGGGTTGGTCAAATGAGCCCTAGTTGGGCTACACGCTCTACGTGTGGAGACGTTAGTCCTGGTTCGGTAAGTGTTTTCCTTGGTG
Organism: Coregonus clupeaformis; assembly: GCF_020615455.1. Lineage (NCBI taxonomy): Eukaryota > Metazoa > Chordata > Actinopteri > Salmoniformes > Salmonidae > Coregonus > Coregonus clupeaformis. Next base: position 24,447 of record NW_025534445.1, read on the forward strand.
CTTGGTTGCTGCTGTGGTGTTGTGGCGTAGGGAGAGTCCTGCTAAAGGACTATACAAAGAGAACATGTAAAATGTACACCGCATGTACGTTTTTTATTCCTCTTAGCCGTGATCTTCCTTGTCGTGATCTTGGTCGATGTCAACACGAGAGACATCATCCGAAACCCAGGTCAATGGCCCATCTACAGTCTTCCTGTTTTTAATTTTTTCCTGGTTGAACATTATGTTCCTATAACACAGGTCTTTAGGGTCTACCCAGGATACCCGTCTACTTGCCGAGGAGGCCAGCTGAGTTTCGACTCTCATGTTCACACACATAGGGGCTAGACAATTAAGCACCTGGGTGCAGAAACAGTTGAGCCACGGGAACTTGCTGCGTATACTTTTAGATATCGTGGGCTTTAAACAACTCCGTATGGTAACCTGGTTGGTCCCCGGTCTGATTATCACAAGGTATGCGGCTGACCGCTCTGCCATGCTCGGGTACGTGAGCGAGAACATCACCCAGGTCAGCCACAGCTGAGTGTTGTATCGCCACAGGGTAGTCTGGTCGATAATGTCGTTGTTCCTGGTCTTGAGCTCCAGCAGCGCTATGTTGTCATTTACTGTGTCGTGGGCAACAAGGTCCACCTCGGTGTAGGAGCCCCATGTGTCACGGATGGCCTTGCAGCCTCGCGTACAGCCGTTGTGATACGTGTAGGATCCGGGTTCACCGAACATATCGGGCGTGGGCAAACCGGCAACCTTGAGGCCTGCGCAAATGGGAGTCAGGCACAGGGCCTCGAGCTGTGTGAGAATGAGGCGAGACACGGGCCCCACGTCACTTATCTTCTTCTTTCCGTTGAACACGTCCTTGCACTGTGCGTCTACCACAACGCCTATACCGGTGGACATACGGCTCCTGTCCCACAGGCGTCTGCAGGCATCTGGGGTCAGGGCTTTAGACCTCACCAGTTGCAGCAGGTCTTCCGTGAACTTGGTGCCCTTGGACTCGGGAGCATTCAGGTTTCTTACATACTCAGGCACCCACTGGAGCGAGCTCTCCGGGTTGGCGTTCAGGTCCTTTACAACCCTGGTGAACAGATCCATGCTTATCATGTTGTGACCGGATGACCGCTTCCTGCAGTACACCATGGAGTGTATGGTTTTGGTGATACCCTGAACCTTGTACCAACGGTGGTCGCCTGTAGACTTCGCACATCGTTCACCTCCTGAGCCTAAGAACTCGATCACGGGGTCTTGGAGCTTCATTGTATTAAATGTTCAAGGATTGGTAGGCTGATACTATAACCGGATCCCATTGATAAACAAAACCACAGAAAAGAGGACCGTTCGGGTACTCCCAATCTTGCAACGTGAGTAAATAAGGAAGGACAAAGAGAACCCGGGTAACCTAGGAACCCAGGGAGGAGGCCAGCGATTCCTAAAACAGATATGAATCGCAAGAAACCAAGCCTTGGAGGCTTCGAGTCATTGATATCCAAGAGCAAAGATCTGTTTAACAGCAGAATGTCAGCGATACCTAACGGCCCCATGCTGAGCAAGGTCCGTTTCAGGGGCAAGCTGGGAGGTGCCATTGCAGTCATCACCTCTCTCATCGTGGGATTTCTCACCATTCCCAACAACGTTCTCTACTTCATTGACAACAGGCACGTTACCAGGACCACGGGCCGGCTGGACTCAGCCGCAACGCAGTCGCCTCCTTCCGAAGGCAGACCCGAATACCAGCACGCTTACATCCACGCGGGGATAGCCCTCATCACGCTCAGTTGCCTGGCCATGGTGGTGAGCATAGTGCTCAGCTACTTCGCAGCCAAGAGCAAAAGGAAACTGGACGACTCCGAGGGCTCCTACGGGGGTCCGGAGTCTACCAATAGCACCAGGACCGTGCTGACGTGCCTGATCATGATGAACATTGAGCTGTTCATGGCCGTGATCGCAGGCTGCATGGAGTTGCTGTACCGACCTCTGATCAGCAACCAGCAGAGGTTGCATAACATGGAGTGCGCTATCGCCGTGTTCAATATCATAATCTACCTCATGTACGTGGTGACCATGGTGCTGACATCTACCATCCTAAAGGGGAAGCACGAAAGGATCCCGGTTGATTGTCAGAGAGACATCCCGGATGTGGTGACCATACCCTCCTCAGCTCGAGACTACATGAGCAGCAGAAACGTCAACCCTTACAATTCGCAGTCCAGCTTCATGTAAGGACCTCCATCCATCGTCTCTGTAATCTCCACCTCTGTCTGAGCTGAGAACCGAGGGGATGGTAGCGCTAGACCTTACCCAGACCGTTTGGTATGGCTATAGTAGTGATATTGTCATGGAACCCAGAGTATGTTGAGCGTTGTGCACGGTGTTGTACGTTGTGTTTACAGCCCCAGTCCCCGGTGTAAAGATCTGCATCGCCCGAAACACAAAGCTGTCTACAAGACCCGGAGCTTCAGAAGGAATGCATAACAATCTTGACACTGTCCCTCATGGATAGACCCTAGGTCTCCTTACAATGTAAAATCAGTTGTGTAGCTTAACACATGTTGTCCCTATTGTGCCTTTGTTACTTGGTTGTTGGCGATGAACATTACGTGTCCCACTAGTGGACTACCCTCCCGTGTGCATTTCAACCTGAAATATATATGTGATTTTTTGTGGTGTAAATGTGAGTAAATGACAGTGAATAAATGACAAGGAACAAATCGTCTTAGCCTCTGGTGTATCCTTTATTGACACAGGTTCATCACTTCAACATAACAATACTATGCATAGGAACACAGACAACATTCACAGGTGTAGGTAGGGATGATATGAAAGCGTACATGAGCTGGGTACATATTACCGACTCACGCCACTTCTTTATTCCAACCGGACAAGCGTGGCAGATAGGATAGTGGTAGACTGTGTAAAGACCTTCACTATAGGGCTATGCGTGCAGTGTGTACGGACATATATATTTACATGCGAATGGCACATATTAATACATCTCACACCACACTACATTACCCATATACACACACACACACACACACACACACACACACACACACACACACACACACACACACACACGGATCCCATAGACGCTACAGTATAATAATCATAGAACCGAGTCATTAGGTTTCGAACAGCATACATGATGTCTCACGAGGCCAATATCGATACACACAGACCTAAACCCAGACCGATTACCAAGAAACGGTGCTCGGGGCACAACGATCACAACCTCTCTACCGAGACAGCCCAATCCTCCATGACATCCCAATGCAATGCCCTGTGTGACGTGCTAAACGAGTGCTCAAATCACGAAACTCGTCCACGACGCAGACGCAGACGCAGAGGCGGAAGCAGACGCAGACGCAGACGCAGACGCAGACGCAGACGTTACCCGGTACCGGGCGAGGATCAAGTGGAGACAACCGTGAATGAGAAGAACAACAAGAAGCAACAAGACCAACACCGCAGTGTACATTTCAGCAAGCCCATAGCCCAGGTACAGTTCGTGTCCATGTCGGAAGACTCCAGGGAGGCACGCTCATTATATTGGTGGCGGGTTGCAGTCAATACCAAACTGCTCCGAAGGAGGATACGTCAGTTAGAGCCGTCAATATCTAGATGTCTAGACGAAAATCACCGGGACCGCATGAGGAACTATATACGGGTTAGGCTCGAGAGCGATTATCACTGAGCGCTCCTCTGGGGAAACCTTATCTGGGCACAGCAAACTCTGCCCAGTCGATCACTGTGACAACAACTCGCTCTGCGCTCTCATCAAACCCACCTCGGATAACCCAAGCAGGCCTTCCTATACACTCCTACATCGCCACCAGTAATCTACACCAGGATCACCCACCGAATCGACTAACGCAATGGCCTCGTGGTACAACTGTCTCCTGTTGAAGAACAGGACCCTGACAGATCACGAGAAGGAAACCCTGGACCGTGTCAATGTGAAATCCCTCAGCCGTGACGGAGTCAATGCAATGATAGGACCCAAGGACAGTCCCTTCACAAGACCCATGTACCTAGAGTTGACACACTACCACCGTCTCGACTCTCTGTTAGCCATGCTTGCGAGCTACGTTCGACCCGTCAGTGAAAAGCTTGTCTGACTACCCCCTTGAGACACGTGCAATTTGCAGCACCGCAGCAACTCCTAGTCCAACCTTCACAAGACTCAAAGTAAAGAAGATGACAGGGCAACAGTCATCGTTGGAAACAACCAACACCACAAGATTTCCTGGACCCTGGATCTAGCACCAGCTGAGGCCGATCACTAATACCAACCCCAATTCCATACCCTCCTCAGCTCGAGACTACATGAGCAGCAGAACCGTCAACCCTTACAATTCGCAGTCCAGCTTCATGTAAGGACCTCCATCCATCGTCTCTGTAATCTCCACCTCTGTCTGAGCTGAGAACCGAGGGGATGGTAGCGCTAGACCTTACCCAGACCTTTTGGTATGGCTATAGTAGTGATATTTTCATGGAACCCAGAGTATGTTGAGCGTTGTGCACGGTGTTGTGCGTTGTGTTTACAGCCCCAGTCCCCGGTGTCAAGATCTGCATCGCCCGAAACACAAAGCTGTCTACAAGACCCGGAGCTTCAGAAGGAATGCATAACAATCTTGACACTGTCCCTCATGGATAGACCCTAGGTCTCCTTACAATGTAAAATCAGTTGTGTAGCTTAACACATGTTGTCCCTATTGTGCCTTTGTTACTTGGTTGTTGGCGATGAACATTACGTGTCCCACTAGTGGACTACCCTCCCGTGTGCATTTCAACCTGAAATATATATGTGATTTTTTGTGGTGTAAATGTGAGTAAATGACAGTGAATAAATGACAAGGAACAAATCGTCTTAGCCTCTGGTGTATCCTTTATTGACACAGGTTCATCACTTCAACATAACAATACTATGCATAGGAACATAGACAACATTCACAGGTGTAGGTAGGGATGATATGAAAGCGTACATGAGCTGGGTACATATTACCGACTCACGCCACTTCTTTATTCCAACCGGACAAGCGTGGCAGATAGGATAGTGGTAGACTGTGTAAAGACCTTCACTATAGGGCTATGCGTGCAGTGTGTACGGACATATATATTTACATGCGAATGGCACACATTAATACATCTCACACCACACTACATTACCCATATACACACACACACACACACGGATCCCATAGACGCTACAGTATAATAATCATAGAACCGAGTCATTAGGTTTCGAACGGCATACATGATGTCTCACGAGGCCAATATCGATACACACAGACCTAAACCCAGACCGATTACCAAGAAACGGTGCTCGGGGCACAACGATCACAACCTCTCTACCGAGACAGCCCAATCCTCCATGACATCCCAATGCAATGCCCTGTGTGACGTGCTAAACGAGTGCTCAAATCACGAAACTCGTCCACGACGCAGACGCAGACGCAGAGGCGGAAGCAGACGCAGACGCAGACGCAGACGCAGACGCAGACGTTACCCGGTACCGGGCGAGGATCAAGTGGAGACAACCGTGAATGAGAAGAACAACAAGAAGCAACAAGACCAACATCGCAGGGTACAGTTCAGCAACCCCATAGCCCAGGTACAGTTCGTGTCCATGTCGGAAGACTCCAGGGAGGCACGCTCATCATATTGGACGCGGGTTGCAGTTAATGCCAAACGGTTCCAAATGAGGTTACTTCAGGTAGAGCCGTCAATATCTAGATGTCTAGACGAAAATCACCGGGACCGCATGAGGAACTATATACGGGTTAGGCTCGAGAGCGATTGTCACTGAGCTTTCCTCTGGGGAAACCTTATCTGGGCACAGCAAACTCTGCCCAGTCGATCACTGTGACATCAACTCGCTCTGCGCTCTCAGGGGCAACAGTCATCGTTGGAAACCACAAGATTTCCTGGACCCTGGATTTAGCACCAGCTGAGGCCGATCACTAATACCAACCCCAGTTCCCCGTACAGCATGTTGTATGTCAATGACACCGAATAAACGTAAACAACTAAACATGTCATTGAACACGTCTGTGTCTCTCATTTCATTGGTTATGTGTATTTATCCTTTAGATCTGTCTCTCCGTTATTGCTATCATATCCGAACTAGCATATTCATTACACTTGTATCAGATCATTGCAGCCGCTATTGCCTATGCCTGAATAGGTAAGGACACTATAGGAACGCTATGGGGAGACGATGAGAATGCACACACAAGCACACCTAGATAAACGTGCTCACGATCATTGCAAGGCTCAGTGAAGCCTAATCTAGGTTCCATTCAACTGTCCAAGGACAGCGTGTTAGAGTGAAGTTATTAGAAAAGCATCGTTGCAGCCGCTATTGCCTATGCCTGAATAGGTAAAGACACTGTAGGAACGCTCGGGGGAGACAATGAGAATGCACACACACAAGCACACCTAGGTAAATGTGCTCATGATCATTGCAAGGCTCAGTGAAGCCTAATCTAGGTTCCATTCAACTGTCCAAGGACAGCGTGTTAGAAAAGCTATTAGTTAAGCATCGTTGCAGCCGCTATTGCCTATGCCTGAATAGGTAAAGACACTGTAGGAACGCTAGGGGGAGACAATGAGAATGCACACACACAAGCACACCTAGGTAAATGTGCTCATGATCATTGCAAGGCTCAGTGAAGCCTAATCTAGGTTCCACTCAACTGTCCAAGGACAGCGTGTTAGAAAAGCTATTAGTTAAGCATCGTTGCAGCCGCTATTGCCTATGCCTGAATAGGTAAAGACACTGTAGGAACGCTAGGGGGAGACAATGAGAATGCACACACACACAAGCACACCTAGGTAAATGTGCTCATGATCATTGCAAGGCTCAGTGAAGCCTAATCTAGGTTCCATTCAACTGTCCAAGGACAGCGTGTTAGAAAAGCTATTAGTTAAGCATCGTTGCAGCCGCTATTGCCTATGCCTGAATAGGTAAAGACACTGTAGGAACGCTTAGGGGAGACAATGAGAATGCACACACACACAAGCACACCTAGGTAAATGTGCTCATGATCATTGCAAGGCTCAGTGAAGCCTAATCTAGGTTCCATTCAACTGTCCAAGGACAGCCTGTTAGAAAAGCTATTAGTTAAGCATCGTTGCAGCCGCTATTGCCTATGCCTGAATAGGTAAAGACACTGTAGGAACGCTAGGGGGAGACAATGACAATGCACACACACAAGCACACCTAGGTAAATGTGCTCATGATCATTGCAAGGCTCAGTGAAGCCTAATCTAGGTTCCATTCAACTGTCCAAGGACAGCGTGTTAGAAAAGCTATTAGTTATTAGAAAAGCACAGTCCACAAGCCGGTGAAGCCCCCTGGCGGTTATGCGTTGTGTTTGCATGTGTTTTCGTTCACCCTGTATGTTGTATGACCACTAGATGTCGGCATTGTACCGCTGTAAAATGATAGGTCTTTGATAACCCTCCCGTTGTCCTGTCCGGGTCAAAAAGACCCAGGCTACGTGTTAGAGTGAGTGGCTGTGTAACCCCTAGCGTTGCCCTGTCTTGTCCGGGGTCAAAAAGACCCAGGCTATGTGTCAGTGCCTATGTGTTAGAGGGAGTGGCTGTATATCCCGTGCCGCTGTCCTGTCCTGTCCTGTCCTGTCCTGTCCTTTCTTGTCCGGGGTCAAAACGACCCAGCCTACGTGTCAGTGCCTATGTGTTAGAGCGTGTGGCTGTATATCTCCTCCCGCTGTCCTGTCCGGGTCAAACAAACAACAACAAAAAAGACCCAGGCTACGTGTCAGTGCCTATGTGTTAGAGCGAGTGGCTGTATGACCCCTAGCGTTGTCCTCTCGTGTCCTGGCTGGGGTGAAAACGACCCAGGCTACGTGTTAGAGTGTTAGAGCGAGTGTGTGCTGTGCTGTGAACGGGACCCTTGCAAATGAAATTAAATCAACTTTTATTGGTCACATTGTAGGTACAGACATTACAGTGACATTTTTACTTGGTAAAAGAATCTGGTGATTTCCTTGTAATATTGTAGGTGTGTGTCACTAGTCGAGGACAATGCTGGAAACCCAAGATAACCATTTCCTCGACAAGTGAATATATGTCATCTGCTCTTCGGCTTGCTGACAATTGAACATCTCCGCACGTGTTTCATTCTGACAGTCTGTCAACTTGTATACTTGCGGTACAACATTTTGGGTTTTCGTGAAATCACAAGGTATGCCTAGGCTCGAACGAATCCCCATCATGGCGTGTTGTTTGGGGCCAACAGAAAAGCCTTGAAATATCCAGGCGACTTTCTTCATCAGAAGTGTCTGTTCCTCATCTGAGAGATCTGTCATGTGGACACCGCTACACACGGATGAGATGTCGCATGGCATTTGCCGATATGTCCGATAATATGTCAACAAATGGTCTCGGACGTGGCTGTGACGAACGTCCATGTCCCACATGTCGTAGTACAAAGCACAAGTACAAGACTCGCTGTCGCCGAAACCGGTCAACGTTGCAGCACAGGGACACCATCCCACAGCTTCACGGTGTATCTTCTGCACATGGTCCCGGTGTGTCACCATGATGTGTGACACTGCACCGTGGTAAAACCACAAGAGCAGAGCCTGTCCTACGACCCGAACGAGCCACAGCTCATACCTCAACAGACTATATTTGGGTTCGGCAAATAGTCTCACCTCCAGTTTGTTGTTGGGCATGACCGAGAGGCTTTTCACCGTGTACCCGAGAAGTATGGGTATGTTGTTCACTACTCGATTGAACGCAGAATAGATGTCGTTGAAGTTGATGGTGCTCAGATTCAGTCGAGTCGACCCTCCGATGCCCAGACCGATCACGGTGCCGACGACGGTGGTGGTGGTTGTGGTGGTGGTGGTGGTGGTATTGTCGGTAGTAGTAGTTACGTGACTGGAGTCCGACGTGTGTATGTCAAACACTGCAGTGATGCAGCGAGAATCGCCCTTTGCCTTTTCTGTGTTCTGGAAAGTCGACATAGCTTCGATGGATGTTGTTTGTCTGTGAGACACGAACCTGTTATATTGTGGATTCAATGACCACTCCCATAAAAATAATAAATTATATTATATTCATTTATTTAATTTATTTTGTTTGGTTAATGTTAGAGCCTAGGTGTTACAGCGAGCCACTCGCTGTATATCTCCTCCCGCTGTCCTGTCCTGTCCTGTCCTGTCCTGTCCTGTCCTGTCCTGACCGGGTCAAAAAAGACCCAGGCTACGTGTTAGAGCCTAGGTGTTAGAGCGAGTGGCAGTATATCTCCTCCTGCTGTCCTGACCGGGTCAAAAAGACCCAGGCTACGTGTTAGAGCCTAGGTGTTAGAGCCAGTTGCTCTATGTCTCCACCTGCTGTCCTGACCGGGTCAAACAGACCCAGGCTACGTGTCAATGCCTAGGTGTTTGAGCTAGTGGCTGTATAACCCCTAGCGTTGTCCTGTCCTGTCCTGTCCGGGTCAAAAAGACCCAGGCTACGTGTCAGAGCCTAGGTGTTTGAGCTAGTGGCTGTATAACCCCTAGCGTTGTCCTGTCCTGTCCTGTCCGGGTCAAAAAGACCCAGGCTACGTGTCAGAGCCTAGGTGTTAGAGCTAGTGGCTGTATATCCCCTCCCGCTGTCGTGACCGGGTCAAAAAGACCCAGGCTACATGTCAGAGTGTTAGAGCGAGTTGCTGTATAACCCCTAGCGCTGTCCTGTCCTGTCCTGTCCTGTCCTGTCTGGGTCAAAACGACCCAGGCTACACATTAGAGGCATAAGCTCTGAGCCAGAGGTACTAGGTAAGCTGTAAACAAACACCAACAACACCAATAACACCAATAACAACAACTACTACTACTACTACTACTACTACTACTACTACTACTACTACTACTACTACTACTACTACTACTACTACTACTACTACTACTACTACTACTACTACTACTACTACTACTAATATTGCCTCCATGGCATGTCCGGACACGTGCCGAAGAGAGAGGTCTTGGGGACTTCCCCAGCCTGGGTGCCGAAGCTATTATGAGTGCTGTGCGATTCACGGCCAAACAGGTCCTAGAACAGATATTTTCCAATGACTCTGACTGCGACGAGGATGCGGACGAGGAAGCGTCCGAAGAAGAAGACGGGGAGGAATACAACCCAGAGGACGAGGAGTCCACAGAGGACGACGACGACGACGACGACGACAACGACTACGACGCCGCAGCCGCTGCCGCTGCCGACGACGAGGACAATGTCCAAGTAGAACAAGGTCAAGGCGTAGAAGACGAACGAGACGATGAAGACGACGACGACGACGACGACGACCAACAAGAAGAAGAAGAAGAAGAAGAAGAAGAAGAACAAGAACAAGAACAAGAACAAGGGGAAGAACAAGGGGAAGGTGAAGGAGAGCGAGGAGAGCGAGGACACCTCCGCCGCTGCCGCAGCCGCCGCCGCCGCAGCATCAGCCAGAGAACACAAAACGATATCCCTTGAGTGGAAAGAGAGACATTCGTGTCGAGAAACGGCCAAATCCAATGGTGCTCGGTGCCCTGTGACAACAATCGGGGCGTTGGAGGGGCGGCGGCAAAAAGTAACAGGCCGGTTGCTGAGGTGCCGGAGGACATGAGGCCCGGGCCTACTAGGCAGGCCGTAGGCCAAGCCCGCGACATCCTCTCCACGTTTCGCTTGTTTTTCACACCCGAGATAGAAGACATCATCCTGGAGATGACCAATCTGGAGGGCGTTCGAAAATACGGAGCCCGAGGCGACGGCGGCGACGACGACGACGACGACCACCGCCACTACGCCGACGACCACGAAGACCACGAAAACCACGAAGACCGTGACCGCGGCGGCGGCGGCGGCCGCTGGAAAGCGATGGACTCCACAGACCTGCGAGCCTACGTAGGGCTGCTCATCCTAGCCGGCGTGTACAGGTCCCGAGGCGAAGCGGCCTCTAGTCTCTGGGACGCCGAGAGCGGAAGGACCATTTTCCGCGCAACCATGCCGCTCAAAGTCTTTCACGCTTACTCGAGACTCCTTCGCTTCGACGACTGCCAGACCAGAGCCGAGAGACGCGCAGCAGGCGGCGGTGACAAACTTGCGGCCGTGAGAGAGGTCTGGGACAAGTGGGTCGAGAGGCTGCCGCTCCTCTACAACCCCGGGCCCGACGTGACGGTGGACGAGCAACTGGTCCCTTTCAGAGGTGTGCCGGGGCCAACAACACCGTACAAGAGCACAACAACAACACTGAACACAACACTGAACACAACACAACACAACACAACACGCTAAAGCTAATCTCTTGTCTCTCCTCTCTCCTCTCTCCTCTCTCCTCTCTCCTCTCTCCTCTCTCTCTGTCTCTCTCTCTCTCTCCTCCAGGCCGATGTCCTTTCCGCCAGTATATCCCAAGCAAGCCGGCCAAATACGGCATCAAGACATGGGTGGCCTGCGACTCCAAATCCAGCTACGCCTGGAAGATGCAGGTCTACACCGGCAAGGCCACATGCGGAGGCCCCGAGAAGAACCAGGGGATGAGGGTCGTGCTCGATTTGACGCAGGGACTCAGGGGTCACAACGTCACCTGCGACAATTTCTTCACCTCATACGAGCTCGCGCGCCAGCTCCTGACCAGGAACGTCACCGTGGTCGGCACGGTCAGAAAGAACAAGCTAGAGCTCCCGCAGGCGCTGCTCGCCTCAAAGGACAGGCTCCTCTTCTCCTCCAAGTTCGCCTTCACGCCCACCACCGCTCTAGTGTCCTACCTGGCAAAGAAAAACAAGAACGTCTTACTCCTGAGCACGCTGCACACCGAGGCTCACGTTAGCCGTCGCCAGGACAAGAAGCCGGCCATCGTCCTAGACTACAACAGCAACAAGGGAGGTGTGGACAACCTAGACAAGGTGATTGGAACCTACAGCTGCAGGAGGATGACCGTGCGCTGGCCCCTGGTCATCTTCCACAACATCCTTGACGTGTCCTCTTACAACGCTTTTGCCATATGGCGAGAGCTCAACCCCACTTGGATGCCTGGCAAGCAAAACAAGAGGAGGGTGTTCCTCGAGCAACTGGGAAAGGCACTAGTGACTCCGTTCATACAAAGAAGGGCCCGTCTCCCTCGCACCGAAGCCTCTGCGGCGCTCGTCAAAGCTGTTCAGAGGGCTACGTATCGTGATCAGCCCAGGCGGGATCACGCCCCCGCAGCACCGGACCACGCAGCACCGGCCCAAGCACCCAACCCCGCACAACCCAGTAAGAGGAAGAGGTGTCAGGTCTGCCCCACAAAGAAGGACTGTAAAACACACACGGTGTGCACCAGGTGTAACAAATACATCTGCAAAGGCTGTTCGCACCCATACTGTCCCACATGTTCCAACTGGGCCTTTAGTGAGAGGGGGACAGTTCGACCCGGAGGGCACGGCGTGTGTACAGAATACCAGGACAACGGGAGGGTTAATAAGCTGAGATAGGCGGATCTCGGGACACTGGTAGGAGGGGCAACTGCCAGCACAAGAGCGCCTGACGAGGGGGCTGAGTGGTTAAGGTGATGGACTGCTAATCCATTGTGGTCTGCACCAGCGGGTTCAACGTCGCACAACATTTATTAATTTCATCCTTGAAGGACTCTAAATGAATATCGACATGCTAGAGTAAAGCAGACTTTGAATACTTACACAAACAAGGATATTGATTCGAACCCACGCGCTGGAGATTAAATGCAGCACCTAAAATCAGTAAATGCTTGCTGCTTTGCATTGGCCGGGAATCGAACCCGGGTCAACTGCTTGGAAGGCAGCTATGCTCACCACTATACCACCAATGCAATATACTTTAATACGGCAACATGGAGAATGAAATAATATCCTGACCGTCATTTCTATGGCAAGCCAAAATTCTTTGACCAAACGGCTTTTTGGTCTAGTTGTATGATTATGGCCTAGGGTGCGAAAGGTCCAAGGTTAAAAAATCTCTCATTTTAACCAGTACCGGTTACCTTCAGACGACTCCCGTGACACTTGTGGGAACGTAGGGCAAAACGTAGAACATTGTGACAAGTGGGGTCAAAGTAGCTTGAAGGCTAATCTGCTCTGACGCTACAAACAGAAGTTGGCATGTAGACAGTACCGACTTTAGACGAGCCCCCTGAGACTTGTGGGGGTCATAGAGCAAAACGGAGAACACCATCATGTCTGTGAGAGTATCCCCTTTCCATAGAGTGGTCAAAAAAATGTGTAGGTTAAATAGTTCAGAAGCTAAATACATTATTGTGAGAAGATTGATTATCGGGATGTCTCATGGTTTGACAAACAGCGCTCTTGCTCTGCCGCCGTTCACAGCAGAAGCGGAGGTGTGACATCAGCGGTTATAGAGGATTGAGATTCATAGAACAAAAATCGGATATCTCTAGTGTAAAACTGACAGATTTTAATGGGGATTTAAAAAACATTTGACTTCGATTCACGCACTCGGTCAATCGACTCAAAATAAATGTATTCTTTTTAAAAATCTTCATTTATCTCTTTCTTCATTTGTCTACACACATGGTAATTGTTTTGCTGTTATGGCTGAAAGAGATGATATCAGAAAGACGCAGCAGATGAATTACAGATGATTTGAACTGAACCCTGGTCTACTACTTGGAAGATAGCTACGCTCACAGGTATACCACCAACACTCACATGTAAGTCTTTCCTGGCACCATGGACACGTCAATCCATATACTCACCGTCATTGCTGGGGAAAGCAAAACACTCAAAAGGCTCAAAAGGCTCGTTGGTCTAGGGGTATGATTCTCGCTTTGGGTGCGAGAGGTCCTGGGTTCAAATCCCAGACGAGCCCTTTTGTGGAGCCTTTAATAAGATGAGATAGGCGGATCTCGGGCCACTGGTAGGAGGGGCAACTGCCAGCACCAGAGCGCCTGACGAGGGGGCTGAGTGGTTAAGGTGATGGACTGCTAATCCATTGTGGTCTGCACCAGCGTGTTCAACGTCGCACAACATTTATTAATTTCATCCTTGAAGGACTCTAAATGAATATTGACATGCTAGAGTAAAGCAGACTTTGAATACTTACACAAACAAGGATATTGATTCAAACCCACGCCGCTGGAGATTAAATGCAGCACCCAAAATCAGTAAATGCTTGCTGCTTTGCATTGGCCGGGAATCGAACCCGGGTCAACTGCTTGGAAGGCAGCTATGCTCACCACTATACCACCAATGCAATATAATTTAATACGGCAACATGGAGAATAAAATCATATCCTGACCGTCATTTCTATGGCAAGCCAAAATTCTTTGACCAAACGGCTTTTTGGTCTAGTTGTATGATTATGGCCTAGGGTGCGAAAGGTCCAAGGTTAAAAAATCTCTCATTTTAACCAGTACCGGTTACCTTCAGACGACTCCGTGACACTTGTGGGGAACGTAGGGCAAAACGTAGAACATTGTGACAAGTGGGGTCAAAGTAGCTTGAAGGCTAAACTGCTCTGACGCTACAAACAGAAGTTGGCATGTAGACAGTACCGACTTTAGACAAGCCCCCTGAGACTTGTGGGGGTCATAGAGCAAAACGGAGAACACCATCATGTCTGTGAGAGTATCCCCTTTCCATAGAGTGGTCGAAGAAATGTGTAGGTTAAATAGTTCAGAAGCTAAATACATTATTGTGAGAAGATTGATTATCGGGATGTCTCATGGTTTGACAAACAGCGCTCTTGCTCTGCCGCCGTTCACAGCAGAAGCGGAGGTGTGACATCAGCGGTTATAGAGGATTGAGATTCATACGATACAAAATCGGATATCTCTAGTGTAAAACTGACAGATTTTAATGGGGATTTTAAAAAACATTTGACTTCGATTCACGCATCAAAGGTCAATCGACTCAAAATAAATGTATTCTTTTTAAAAATCTTCATTTATCTCTTTCTTCATTTGTCTACACACATCGTAATTGTTTTGCTGTTATGGCTGAAAGAGATGGTATCAGAAAGACGCAGCAGATGAATTACAGATGATTTGAACTGAACCCTGGTCTACTACTTGGAAGATAGCTACGCTCACAGGTATACCACAAACACTCACATGTAATTCAGTCTTTCCTGGCACCATGGACACGTCAATCCATATACTCACCGTCATTGCTGGGGAAAGCAAAACACTCAAAAGGCTCGTTGGTCTAGGGGTATGATTCTCGCTTTGGGTGCGAGAGGTCCTGGGTTCAAATCCCAGACGAGCCCATTTGTGGAGCCTTTAATAAGCTGAGATAGGCGGATCTCGGGCCACTGGTAGGAGGGGGAACTGCCACCACCAGAGCGCCTGACGAGGGGGCTGAGTGGTTAAGGTGATGGACTGCTAATCCATTGTGGTCTGCACCAGCGGGTTCAACGTCGCACAACATTTATTAATTTCATCCTTGAAGGACTCTAAATGAATATTGACATGCTAGAGTAAAGCAGACTTTGAATACTTACACAAACAAGGATATTGATTCAAACCCACGCCGCTGGAGATTAAATGCAGCACCCAAAATCAGTAAATTCTTGCTGCTTTGCATTGGCCGGGAATCGAACCCGGGTCAACTGCTTGGAAGGCAGCTATGCTCACCACTATACCACCAATGCAATATAATTTAATACGGCAACATGGAGAATAAAATCATATCCTGACCGTCATTTCTATGGCAAGCCAAAATTCTTTGACCAAACGGCTTTTTGGTCTAGTTGTATGATTATGGCCTAGGGTGCGAAAGGTCCAAGGTTAAAAAATCTCTCATTTTAACCAGTACCGGTTACCTTCAGACGACTCCCGTGACACTTGTGGGGAACGTAGGGCAAAATGTAGAACATTGTGACAAGTGGGGTCAAAGTAGCTTGAAGGCTAATCTGCTCTGACGCTACAAACAGAAGTTGGCATGTAGACAGTACCGACTTTAGACGAGCCCCCTGAGACTTGTGGGGGTCATAGAGCAAAACGGAGAACACCATCATGTCCGTGAGAGTATCCCCTTTCCATAGAGTGGTCAAAAAAATGTGTAGGTTAAATAGTTCAGAAGCTAAATACATTATTGTGAGAAGATTGATTATCGGGATGTCTCATGGTTTGACAAACAGCGCTCTAGCTCTGCCGCCTTTCACAGCAGAAGCGGAGGTGTGACATCAGCGGTTATAGAGGATTGAGATTCATACGATACAAAAATTGGATATCTCTAGTGTAAAACTGACAGATTTTAATGGGGATTTAAAAAAACATTTGACTTCGATTCACGTACCGGTGCGTCAATCGACTCAAAATAAATGTATTCTTTTTAAAAATCTTCATTTATCTCTTTCTTCATTTGTCTACACACATGGTAATTGTTTTGCTGTTATGGCTGAAAGAGATGATATCAGAAAGACGCAGCAGATGAATTACAGATGATTTGAACTGAACCCTGGTCTACTACTTGGAAGATAGCTACGCTCACAGGTATACCACCAACACTCACATGTAAGTCTTTCCTGGCACCATGGACACGTCAATCCATATACTCACCGTCATTGCTGGGGAAAGCAAAACACTCAAAAGGCTCAAAAGGCTCGTTGGTCTAGGGGTATGATTCTCGCTTTGGGTGCGAGAGGTCCTGGGTTCAAATCCCAGACGAGCCCTTTTGAGGAGCCTTTAATAAGATGAGATAGGCGGATCTCGGGCCACTGGTAGGAGGGGCAACTGCCAGCACCAGAGCGCCTGACGAGGGGGCTGAGTGGTTAAGGTGATGGACTGCTAATCCATTGTGGTCTGCACCAGCGTGTTCAACGTCGCACAACATTTATTAATTTCATCCTTGAAGGACTCTAAATGAATATTGACATGCTAGAGTAAAGCAGACTTTGAATACTTACACAAACAAGGATATTGATTCAAACCCACGCCGCTGGAGATTAAATGCAGCACCCAAAATCAGTAAATTCTTGCTGCTTTGCATTGGCCGGGAATCGAACCCGGGTCAACTGCTTGGAAGGCAGCTATGCTCACCACTATACCACCAATGCAATATAATTTAATACGGCAACATGGAGAATAAAATCATATCCTGACCGTCATTTCTATGGCAAGCCAAAATTCTTTGACCAAACGGCTTTTTGGTCTAGTTGTATGATTATGGCCTAGGGTGCGAAAGGTCCAAGGTTAAAAAATCTCTCATTTTAACCAGTACCGGTTACCTTCAGACGACTCCCGTGACACTTGTGGGGAACGTAGGGCAAAACGTAGAACATTGTGACAAGTGGGGTCAAAGTAGCTTGAAGGCTAATCTGCTCTGACGCTACAAACAGAAGTTGGCATGTAGACAGTACCGACTTTAGACGAGCCCCCTGAGACTTGTGGGGGTCATAGAGCAAAACGGAGAACACCATCATGTCCGTGAGAGTATCCCCTTTCCATAGAGTGGTCAAAAAAATGTGTAGGTTAAATAGTTCAGAAGCTAAATACATTATTGTGAGAAGATCGATTATCGGGATGTCTCATGGTTTGACAAACAGCGCTCTAGCTCTGCTGCCTTTCACAGCAAAAGCGGAGGTGTGACATCAGCGGTTATGGAGGATTGAGATTCATACGATACAAAAATCGGATATATCTAGTGTAAAACTGACAGATTTTAATGGGGATTTAAAAAACATTTGACTTCGATTCACGTGATCAAAAGGCCAATCGACTCAAAATAAATGTATTCTTTTTAAAAATCTTCATTTATCTCTTTCTTCATTTGTCTACACACATCGTAATTGTTTTGCTGTTATGGCTGAAAGAGATGGTATCAGAAAGACGCAGCAGATGAATTACAGATGATTTGAACTGAACCCTGGTCTACTACTTGGAAGATAGCTACGCTCACAGGTATACCACAAACACTCACATGTAATTCAGTCTTTCCTGGCACCATGGACACGTCAATCCATATACTCACCGTCATTGCTGGGGAAAGCAAAACATGTCAACACTCAAAAGGCTCAAAAGGCTCGTTGGTCTAGGGGTATGATTCTCGCTTTGGGTGCGAGAGGTCCTGGGTTCAAATCCCAGACGAGCCCTTTTGAGGAGCCTTTAATAAGATGAGATAGGCGGATCTCGGGCCACTGGTAGGAGGGGCAACTGCCAGCACCAGAGCGCCTGACGAGGGGGCTGAGTGGTTAAGGTGATGGACTGCTAATCCATTGTGGTCTGCACCAGCGGGTTCAACGTCGCACAACATTTATTAATTTCATCCTTGAAGGACTCTAAATGAATATTGACATGCTAGAGTAAAGCAGACTTTGAATACTTACACAAACAAGGATATTGATTCGAACCCACGACGCTGGAGATTAAATGCAGCACCTAAAATCAGTAAATGATTGCTGCTTTGCATTGGCCGGGAATCGAACCCGGGTCAACTGCTTGGAAGGCAGCTATGCTCACCACTATACCACCAATGCAATATAATTTAATACGGCAACATGGAGAATAAAATCATATCCTAACCGTCATTTCTATGGCAAGCCAAAATTCTTTGACCAAACGGCTTTTTGGTCTAGTTGTATGATTATGGCCTAGGGTGCGAAAGGTCCAAGGTTAAAAAATCTCTCATTTTAACCAGTACCGGTTACCTTCAGACGACTCCCGTGACACTTGTGGGGAACGTAGGGCAAAACGTAGAACATTGTGACAAGTGGGGTCAAAGTAGCTTGAAGGCTAATCTGCTCTGACGCTACAAACAGAAGTTGGCATGTAGACAGTACCGACTTTAGACGAGCCCCCTGAGACTTGTGGGGGTCATAGAGCAAAACGGAGAACACCATCATGTCCGTGAGAGTATCCCCTTTCCATAGAGTGGTCAAAAAAATGTGTAGGTTAAATAGTTCAGAAGCTAAATACATTATTGTGAGAAGATTGATTATCGGGATGTCTCATGGTTTGACAAACAGCGCTCTTGCTCTGCCGCCTTTCACAGCAGAAGCGGAGGTGTGACATCAGCGGTTATAGAGGATTGAGATTCATACGATACAAAAATCGGATATCTCTAGTGTAAAACTGACAGATTTTAATGGGGATTTAAAAAAACATTTGACTTCGATTCACGTACCGGTGCGTCAATCGACTCAAAATAAATGTATTCTTTTTAAAAATCTTCATTTATCTCTTTCTTCATTTGTCTACACACATCGTAATTGTTTTGCTGTTATGGCTGAAAGAGATGGTATCAGAAAGACGCAGCAGATGAATTACAGATGATTTGAACTGAACCCTGGTCTACTACTTGGAAGATAGCTACGCTCACGGGTATACCACCAACACTCACATGTAAGTCTTTCCTGGCACCATGGACACGTCAATCCATATACTCACCGTCATTGCTGGGGAAAGCAAAACATGTCAACACTCAAAAGGCTCGTTGGTCTAGGGGTATGATTCTCGCTTTGGGTGCGAGAGGTCCTGGGTTCAAATCCCAGACGAGCCCATTTGTGGAGCCTTTAATAAGCTGAGATAGGCGGATCTCGGGCCACTGGTAGGAGGGGCAACTGCCACCACCAGAGCGCCTGACGAGGGGGCTGAGTGGTTAAGGTGATGGACTGCTAATCCATTGTGGTCTGCACCAGCGGGTTCAACGTCGCACAACATTTATTAATTTCATCCTTGAAGGACTCTAAATGAATATCGACATGCTAGAGTAAAGCAGACTTTGAATACTTACACAAACAAGGATATTGATTCGAACCCACGACGCTGGAGATTAAATGCAGCACCTAAAATCAGTAAATGATTGCTGCTTTGCATTGGCCGGGAATCGAACCCGGGTCAACTGCTTGGAAGGCAGCTATGCTCACCACTATACCACCAATGCAATATAATTTAATACGGCAACATGGAGAATAAAATCATATCCTAACCGTCATTTCTATGGCAAGCCAAAATTCTTTGACCAAACGGCTTTTTGGTCTAGTTGTATGATTATGGCCTAGGGTGCGAAAGGTCCAAGGTTAAAAAATCTCTCATTTTAACCAGTACCGGTTACCTTCAGACGACTCCCGTGACACTTGTGGGGAACGTAGGGCAAAACGTAGAACATTGTGACAAGTGGGGTCAAAGTAGCTTGAAGGCTAATCTGCTCTGACGCTACAAACAGAAGTTGGCATGTAGACAGTACCGACTTTAGACGAGCCCCCTGAGACTTGTGGGGGGTCATAGAGCAAAACGGAGAACACCATCATGTCCGTGAGAGTATCCCCTTTCCATAGAGTGGTCGAAGAAATGTGTAGGTTAAATAGTTCAGAAGCTAAATACATTATTGTGAGAAGATTGATTATCGGGATGTCTCATGGTTTGACAAACAGCGCTCTTGCTCTGCCGCCGTTCACAGCAGAAGCAGAGGTGTGACATCAGCGGTTATAGAGGATTGAGATTCATACGATACAAAAATCGGATATCTCTAGTGTAAAACTGACAGATTTTAATGGGGATTTAAAAAAACATTTGACTTCGATTCACGTATCGGCCAATCGACTCAAAATAAATGTATTCTTTTTAAAAATCTTCATTTATCTCTTTCTTCATTTGTCTACACACATCGTAATTGTTTTGCTGTTATGGCTGAAAGAGATGGTATCAGAAAGACGCAGCAGATGAATTACAGATGATTTGAACTGAACCCTGGTCTACTACTTGGAAGATAGCTACGCTCACGGGTATACCACCAACACTCACATGTAAGTCTTTCCTGGCACCATGGACACGTCAATCCATATACTCACCGTCATTGCTGGGGAAAGCAAAACACTCAAAAGGCTCGTTGGTCTAGGGGTATGATTCTCGCTTTGGGTGCGAGAGGTCCTGGGTTCAAATCCCAGACGAGCCCTTTTGTGGAGCCTTTAATAAGCTGAGATAGGCGGATCTCGGGCCACTGGTAGGAGGGGCAACTGCCAGCACAAGAGCGCCTGACGAGGGGGCTGAGTGGTTAAGGTGATGGACTGCTAATCCATTGTGGTCTGCACCAGCGGGTTCAACGTCGCACAACATTTATTAATTTCATCCTTGAAGGACTCTAAATGAATATCGACATGCTAGAGTAAAGCAGACTTTGAATACTTACACAAACAAGGATATTGATTCGAACCCACGCCGCTGGAGATTAAATGCAGCACCTAAAATCAGTAAATGCTTGCTGCTTTGCCGGGAATCGAACCCGGGTCAACTGCTTGGAAGGCAGCTATGCTCACCACTATACCACCAATGCAATATACTTTAATACGGCAACATGGAGAATGAAATAATATCCTGACCGTCATTTCTATGGCAAGCCAAAATTCTTTGACCAAACGGCTTTTTGGTCTAGTTGTATGATTATGGCCTAGGGTGCGAAAGGTCCAAGGTTAAAAAATCTCTCATTTTAACCAGTACCGGTTACCTTCAGACGACTCCCGTGACACTTGTGGGGAACGTAGGGCAAAACGTAGAACATTGTGACAAGTGGGGTCAAAGTAGCTTGAAGGCTAAACTGCTCTGACGCTACAAACAGAAGTTGGCATGTAGACAGTACCGACTTTAGACAAGCCCCCTGAGACTTGTGGGGGTCATAGAGCAAAACGGAGAACACCATCATGTCCGTGAGAGTATCCCCTTTCCATAGAGTGGTCGAAGAAATGTGTAGGTTAAATAGTTCAGAAGCTAAATACATTATTGTGAGAAGATTGATTATCGGGATGTCTCATGGTTTGACAAACAGCGCTCTTGCTCTGCCGCCGTTCACAGCAGAAGCAGAGGTGTGACATCAGCGGTTATAGAGGATTGAGATTCATACGATACAAAAATCGGATATCTCTAGTGTAAAACTGACAGATTTTAATGGGGATTTAAAAAAACATTTGACTTCGATTCACGTACCGGTGCGTCAATCGACTCAAAATAAATGTATTCTTTTTAAAAATCTTCATTTATCTCTTTCTTCATTTGTCTACACACATCGTAATTGTTTTGCTGTTATGGCTGAAAGAGATGGTATCAGAAAGACGCAGCAGATGAATTACAGATGATTTGAACTGAACCCTGGTCTACTACTTGGAAGATAGCTACGCTCACGGGTATACCACCAACACTCACATGTAAGTCTTTCCTGGCACCATGGACACGTCAATCCATATACTCACCCGTCATTGCTGGGGAAAGCAAAACAGCTCAAAAGGCTCTTTGGTCTAGGGGTATGATTCTCGCTTTGGGTGCGAGAGGTCCTGGGTTCAAATCCCAGACGAGCCCTTTTGTGGAGCCTTTAATAAGCTGAGATAGGCGGATCTCGGGCCACTGGTAGGAGGGGCAACTGCCAGCACAAGAGCGCCTGACGAGGGGGCTGAGTGGTTAAGGTGATGGACTGCTAATCCATTGTGGTCTGCACCAGCGGGTTCAACGTCGCACAACATTTATTAATTTCATCCTTGAAGGACTCTAAATGAATATCGACATGCTAGAGTAAAGCAGACTTTGAATACTTACACAAACAAGGATATTGATTCGAACCCACGCCGCTGGAGATTAAATGCAGCACCTAAAATCAGTAAATGCTTGCAGCTTTGCATTGACCGGGAATCGAACCCGGGTCAACTGCTTGGAAGGCAGCTATGCTCACCACTATACCACCAATGCTATATACTTTAATACGGCAACATGGAGAATGAAATAATATCCTGACCGTCATTTCTATGGCAAGCCAAAATTCTTTGACCAAACGGCTTTTTGGTCTAGTTGTATGATTATGGCCTAGGGTGCGAAAGGTCCAAGGTTAAAAAATCTCTCATTTTAACCAGTACCGGTTACCTTCAGACGACTCCCGTGACACTTGTGGGGAACGTAGGGCAAAACGTAGAACATTGTGACAAGTGGGGTCAAAGTAGCTTGAAGGCTAAACTGCTCTGACGCTACAAACAGAAGTTGGCATGTAGACAGTACCGACTTTAGACAAGCCCCCTGAGACTTGTGGGGGTCATAGAGCAAAACGGAGAACACCATCATGTCCGTGAGAGTATCCCCTTTCCATAGAGTGGTCGAAGAAATGTGTAGGTTAAATAGTTCAGAAGCTAAATACATTATTGTGAGAAGATTGATTATCGGGATGTCTCATGGTTTGACAAACAGCGCTCTTGCTCTGCCGCCTTTCACAGCAGAAGCGGAGGTGTGACATCAGCGGTTATAGAGGATTGAGATTCATACGATGCAAAAATCGGATATCTCTAGTGTAAAACTGACAGATTTTAATGGGGATTTAAAAAAACCTTTGACTTCGATTCACGTACCGGTGCGTCAATCGACTCAAAATAAATGTATTCTTTTTAAAAATCTTCATTTATCTCTTTCTTCATTTGTCTACACACATCGTAATTGTTTTGCTGTTATGGCTGAAAGAGATGGTATCAGAAAGACGCAGCAGATGAATTACAGATGATTTGAACTGAACCCTGGTCTACTACTTGGAAGATAGCTACGCTCACGGGTATACCACCAACACTCACATGTAAGTCTTTCCTGGCACCATGGACACGTCAATCCATATACTGGTCCTCTGTAGCTCAGCTGGTAGAGCACGGCGCTTGTAACGCCAAGGTAGTGGGTTCGATCCCCGGGACCACCCATACACAAAAAAAATAAAATAAAAAATAAAATGCATGCACGCATGACTGTAAGTCGCTTTGGATAAAAGCGTCTGCTAAATGGCATATTATATTATTATTATTATTATACTCACCGTCATTGCTGGGGAAAGCAAAACACTCAAAAGGCTCGTTGGTCTAGGGGTATGATTCTCGCTTTCGGTGCGATAGGTCCTGGGTTCAAATCCCAGACGAGCCCTTTTGTGGAGCCTTTAATAAGCTGAGATAGGCGGATCTCGGGCCACTGGTAGGAGGGTCAACTGCCAGCACAAGAGCGCCTGACGAGGGGGCTGAGTGGTTAAGGTGATGGACTGCTAATCCATTGTGGTCTGCACCAGCGGGTTCAACGTCGCACAACATTTATTAATTTCATCCTTGAAGGACTCTAAATGAATATCGACATGCTAGAGTAAAGCAGACTTTGAATACTTACACAAACAAGGATATTGATTCGAACCCACGCCGCTGGAGATTAAATGCAGCACCTAAAATCAGTAAATGCTTGCAGCTTTGCATTGACCGGGAATCGAACCCGGGTCAACTGCTTGGAAGGCAGCTATGCTCACCACTATACCACCAATGCTATATACTTTAATACGGCAACATGGAGAATGAAATAATATCCTGACCGTCATTTCTATGGCAAGCCAAAATTCTTTGACCAAACGGCTTTTTGGTCTAGTTGTATGATTATGGCCTAGGGTGCGAAAGGTCCAAGGTTAAAAAATCTCTCATTTTAACCAGTACCGGTTACCTTCAGACGACTCCCGTGACACTTGTGGGGAACGTAGGGCAAAACGTAGAACATTGTGACAAGTGGGGTCAAAGTAGCTTGAAGGCTAAACTGCTCTGACGCTACAAACAGAAGTTGGCATGTAGACAGTACCGACTTTAGACAAGCCCCCTGAGACTTGTGGGGGTCATAGAGCAAAACGGAGAACACCATCATGTCCGTGAGAGTATCCCCTTTCCATAGAGTGGTCGAAGAAATGTGTAGGTTAAATAGTTCAGAAGCTAAATACATTATTGTGAGAAGATTGATTATCGGGATGTCTCATGGTTTGACAAACAGCGCTCTTGCTCTGCCGCCTTTCACAGCAGAAGCGGAGGTGTGACATCAGCGGTTATAGAGGATTGAGATTCATACGATGCAAAAATCGGATATCTCTAGTGTAAAACTGACAGATTTTAATGGGGATTTTAAAAAACATTTGACTTCGATTCACGTACCGGTGCGTCAATCGACTCAAAATAAATGTATTCTTTTAAAAAATCTTCATTTATCTCTTTCTTCATTTGTCTACACACATCGTAATTGTTTTGCTGTTATGGCTGAAAGAGATGGTATCAGAAAGACGCAGCAGATGAATTACAGATGATTTGAACTGAACCCTGGTCTACTACTTGGAAGATAGCTACGCTCACGGGTATACCACCAACACTCACATGTAAGTCTTTCCTGGCACCATGGACACGTCAATCCATATACTGGTCCTCTGTAGCTCAGCTGGTAGAGCACGGCGCTTGTAACGCCAAGGTAGTGGGTTCGATCCCCGGGACCACCCATACACAAAAAAAATAAAATAAAAAATAAAATGCATGCACGCATGACTGTAAGTCGCTTTGGATAAAAGCGTCTGCTAAATGGCATATTATATTATTATTATTATTATACTCACCGTCATTGCTGGGGAAAGCAAAACACTCAAAAGGCTCGTTGGTCTAGGGGTATGATTCTCGCTTTCGGTGCGATAGGTCCTGGGTTCAAATCCCAGACGAGCCCTTTTGTGGAGCCTTTAATAAGCTGAGATAGGCGGATCTCGGGCCACTGGTAGGAGGGTCAACTGCCAGCACAAGAGCGCCTGACGAGGGGGCTGAGTGGTTAAGGTGATGGACTGCTAATCCATTGTGGTCTGCACCAGCGGGTTCAACGTCGCACAACATTTATTAATTTCATCCTTGAAGGACTCTAAATGAATATCGACATGCTAGAGTAAAGCAGACTTTGAATACTTACACAAACAAGGATATTGATTCGAACCCACGCCGCTGGAGATTAAATGCAGCACCTAAAATCAGTAAATGCTTGCAGCTTTGCATTGACCGGGAATCGAACACGGGTCAACTGCTTGGAAGGCAGCTATGCTCACCACTATACCACCAATGCTATATACTTTAATACGGCAACATGGAGAATGAAATAATATCCTGACCGTCATTTCTATGGCAAGCCAAAATTCTTTGACCAAACGGCTTTTTGGTCTAGTTGTATGATTATGGCCTAGGGTGCGAAAGGTCCAAGGTTAAAAAATCTCTCATTTTAACCAGTACCGGTTACCTTCAGACGACTCCCGTGACACTTGTGGGGAACGTAGGGCAAAACGTAGAACATTGTGACAAGTGGGGTCAAAGTAGCTTGAAGGCTAAACTGCTCTGACGCTACAAACAGAAGTTGGCATGTAGACAGTACCGACTTTAGACAAGCCCCCTGAGACTTGTGGGGGTCATAGAGCAAAACGGAGAACACCATCATGTCCGTGAGAGTATCCCCTTTCCATAGAGTGGTCGAAGAAATGTGTAGGTTAAATAGTTCAGAAGCTAAATACATTATTGTGAGAAGATTGATTATCGGGATGTCTCATGGTTTGACAAACAGCGCTCTTGCTCTGCCGCCTTTCACAGCAGAAGCGGAGGTGTGACATCAGCGGTTATAGAGGATTGAGATTCATACGATACAAAAATCGGATATCTCTAGTGTAAAACTGACAGATTTTAATGGGGATTTTAAAAAACATTTGACTTCGATTCACGTACCGGTGCGTCAATCGACTCAAAATAAATGTATTCTTTTTAAAAATCTTCATTTATCTCTTTCTTCATTTGTCTACACACATCGTAATTGTTTTGCTGTTATGGCTGAAAGAGATGGTATCAGAAAGACGCAGCAGATGAATTACAGATGATTTGAACTGAACCCTGGTCTACTACTTGGAAGATAGCTACGCTCACGGGTATACCACCAACACTCACATGTAAGTCTTTCCTGGCACCATGGACACGTCAATCCATATACTGGTCCTCTGTAGCTCAGCTGGTAGAGCACGGCGCTTGTAACGCCAAGGTAGTGGGTTCGATCCCCGGGACCACCCATACACAAAAAAAATAAAATAAAAAATAAAATGCATGCACGCATGACTGTAAGTCGCTTTGGATAAAAGCGTCTGCTAAATGGCATATTATATTATTATTATTATTATACTCACCGTCATTGCTGGGGAAAGCAAAACACTCAAAAGGCTCGTTGGTCTAGGGGTATGATTCTCGCTTTCGGTGCGATAGGTCCTGGGTTCAAATCCCAGACGAGCCCTTTTGTGGAGCCTTTAATAAGCTGAGATAGGCGGATCTCGGGCCACTGGTAGGAGGGTCAACTGCCAGCACAAGAGCGCCTGACGAGGGGGCTGAGTGGTTAAGGTGATGGACTGCTAATCCATTGTGGTCTGCACCAGCGGGTTCAACGTCGCACAACATTTATTAATTTCATCCTTGAAGGACTCTAAATGAATATCGACATGCTAGAGTAAAGCAGACTTTGAATACTTACACAAACAAGGATATTGATTCGAACCCACGCCGCTGGAGATTAAATGCAGCACCTAAAATCAGTAAATGCTTGCAGCTTTGCATTGACCGGGGAATCGAACACGGGTCAACTGCTTGGAAGGCAGCTATGCTCACCACTATACCACCAATGCTATATACTTTAATACGGCAACATGGAGAATGAAATAATATCCTGACCGTCATTTCTATGGCAAGCCAAAATTCTTTGACCAAACGGCTTTTTGGTCTAGTTGTTGATTAAGCTGGGTAAACAGTGCATTATATTCAAGTCGTTTTCATTCAGATTTTTTCATTGTGAAATAGTGCAACAAACATCTTAGTTAGATGTAAAATTGCATGACTAAGATCTCCAAAAACATCAACATTAAAGACGGAATTCTTGAGTTATCTGACTATTTTGAGGAAGTGGCTATAGACGCTTTTCCAGTACATGACACACTGACGTCACAAACAGATGCTCAGCAACAAATTGACTGGAGGCCTAGTCTAGCTGCCAACCCCCGTTGTATATTGTAAATTCAATCTGGTTGGTATAAGATTGAAATGGGAAAATAATGTACAGTGGGGAAAAAAAGTATTTAGTCAGCCACCAATTGTGCAAGTTCTCCCACTTACTCAGAATAAATTAGAGGAAAAACTAAAAGAAATGGAGAAACTTTTTCAAGAAAGATCAAGTGTAATATATTATAAAAATAAAGCAAACTGGATGGAATATGGCGAAAAATGCACAAAATTATTTTTTAATATTCAACATGGGAATGCTACCAAAATAACTTAATGAAACTGGTTACAATTGACGGAGTCACCCATAATTCACCAAATGATATTTTGAAGGAAGAAACAAAGTACTTTAAGCATATGTTTTCTTTTCAGTCGCCTCCCATCTCCTCTAACTGAAGCTAATTGTAGAGATTTTTTTTCTATTGATAATGTCAAATTAACAGCCACACAGAAAGACTCATGTAAAGGTGAAATTACAGAGGAGGAACTTCTGGATGCAATTAAAGACTTTAAGTCCGGGAAAACTCCAGGGTTGGATGGCATACCAGTCGAGGTATACAAACCTTTTTTGATATACTAAGAGGACCGTTATTAGCATGTTTTAACCATTCCTATGTAAATGGTAGATTATCTGACACTCAAGAAGAAGGTCTGATCTCATTATTACTGAAACAGGATACAAGTGGAAAATATAAAGATCCAGTCCATTTACAAAATTGGAGGCCCCTTACACTTCAGTGTTGTGATGCAAAAATCCTAGCAAAATGTATAGCGCATAGAATTAAAAAGGTATTGTCGGATATTATTCATTCTAATCAGACAGGTTTTTTACATGGAAGATACATTGGAGATAATATAAGGCAAGTATTGGAAACAATAGAACACCATGGAAAATATGGGGAAACCAGGCCTGCTATTCATAGCAGACTTCGAAAAGGCATTTGATAAAGTTCGACTGGGGTTTATATATAAATGCCTGGAGCATTTCAATTTTGGAGAATCTCTTATAAAATGGGTCAAAATCATGTATAGTAACCCTAGGTGTAAAATAGTAAATAATGGCTATTTCTCAGAAAGTTTTAAACTGTCAAGAGGAGTGAAACAAGGTTGTCCACTATCGGCATATCTATTTATTGTGGCCATCGAGATGTTAGCTATTAAAATCAGATCCAATAATAATATCAGAGGATTAGAAATACAGGGCTTAAAAACAAAGGTGTCATTGTACGCTGATGATTCATGTTTTCTTTTAAATCCACAACTAGAATCCCTCCACAGCCTCATAGAGGATCCAGATACATTTTCTAACCTCTCTGGATTACAACCAAATTATGACAAATGTACTATATTACCTATTGGATCCCTAAAAAATAAAAATTTTACCTTACCATGTAGTTTACCAATAAAATGGTCTGATGGTGATGTGGATATACTCGGAATACATATCCCAAAGGAAATAAATGATCTCACTTCAATACATTTTAATAGAAAGTTAGCAAAAATAGATAAGATCTTACTACCATGGAAAGGAAAATACCTGTCAATTTGTGGAAAAATCACCCTGATTAACTCTTTAGTATTATCCCAGTTTACCTATTTGCTTATGGTCTTGCCTACGTCTAGCGAACAGTTTTTTAAAATTATATGAGAAAAAAATATTCAATTTTATTTGGAACGGCAAGCCAGACAAAATTAAAAGGGCATATTTATATAATGACTATGAATTCGGAGGACAGAAATTATTAAATATTAAAGCATTAGACCTATCACTAAAAGCTTCAGTCATACAAAAGTTATACTTAAATCCGAACTGGTTCTCAAGCAAATTAGTAAGATTGTCTCACCCAATGTTCAAGAAAGGCCTTTTTCCCTTTATTCAGATTACAACAACTCATTTGCAGTTATTTGAAAAGGAAATCATCTCCCAAATATCACAATTTCTAAAACAAGCCATAGAAAGTTGGTTGCAATTTCAATTTAATCCTCCAGAAACGACAGAACAAATAATGCAACAAATATTGTGGTTAAATTCAAATATACTAATTGACAAAAAACCTTTATTTTTTGACAGAATGTTTAAAAAAGGTATAATCTTCGTCAATTATATCATCGGTAGGACTGGTGGAGTTATGTCGCACATGCAGCTAACAAAAACATATGGAAATGTCTGCTCTACCCAAAATGACAACCAAATAATTGCAGCCTTGTGGAAGAGGAAAAAGTGGAAGAGGAAAGTGGAAGGGGGAGAAAGTAAGGAACTTGTCTGTCGGCCTTGCATTAAAGAACATAATTGGTTAAGGAAAACTGTGATAAATAAAAAAGTATATCAGTTTCACTTAAGGACCAAAGGATTGACAGCCGTCCCATATAGATTGCAAAATAGTTGGGAAGAGATCTTTGACGTACCGATCCCATGGCATAGTGTTTATGAACTGACACGCAAAACGACACCGGATTCAAAAATTAGAATCTTTCAATTTAAATTATTATATAAAATTCTTGCTACCAATAGAAGGTTATTTATATGGGGGAATACAATCTTCCCAGCTCTGCAGATTTTGCTGTGAAGAGACAGAATCATTAGATCATTTGTTTTGGTTCTGTCCATTTGTAGCTTGTTTTTGGACACAGGTCCAGGAATGGCTAAAGGATTGCAATATTTACCTGGAACTAACCTTGCAGATAGCATTACTGGTTGATCTGAAAAGTCATAGTCAATCAATCAATAATATAAAAATACTTTTAGCAAATTATTTTATTTTTTATTCACAATCTGTAGAAACAATGAGAATAGAAAGGTTCTGAACTTTTGTAAAACATCACAGTACGGTTGAAATATATATGGCAAATAGAAATCCTACAGTGGAGAAAAAAAGTATTTAGTCAGCCACCAATTGTGCAAGTTCTCCCACTTAAAAATATGAGAGAGGCCTGTAATTTTCATCGTAGGTACACGTCAACTATGACAGACAAATTCAGATTTCTTTCTCTCCAGAAAATCACATTGTAGGATTTTTAATGAATTTATTTGCAAATTATGGTGGAAAATAAGTATTTGGTCACCTACAAACAAGCAAGATTTCTGGCTCTCACAGACCTGTAACTTCTTCTTTAAGAGGCTCCTCTGTCCTCCACCTGTTTGAACTTGTTATCAGTATAAAAGACACCTGTCCACAACCTCAAACAGTCATACTCCAAACTCCACTATGGCCAAGACCAAAGAGCTGTCAAAGGACACCAGAAACAAAATTGTAGAGCTGCACCAGGCTGGGAAGACTGAATCTGCAATAGGTAAGCAGCTTGGTTTGAAGAAATCAACTGTGGGAGCAATTATTAGTAAATGGAAGACATACAAGACCACTGATAATCTCCCTCGATCTGGGGCTCCACGCAAGATCTCACCCTGTGGGATCAAAATTATCACAAGAACGGTGAGCAAAAATCCCAGAACCACACATGGGGACCTAGTGAATGACCTGCAGAGAGCTGGGACCAAAGTAACAAAGCCTACCATCAGTAACACACTACGCCGCCAGGGACTCAAATCCTGCAGTGCCAGACGTGTCCCCCTGCTTAAGCCAGTACATGTCCAGGCCCGTCTGAAGTTTACTAGAGTGCATTTGGATGATCCAGAAGAGGATTGGGAGAATGTCATATGGTCAGATGAAACCAAAATATAACTTTTTAGTAAAAACTCAACTCGTCGTGTTTGGAGGACAAAGAATGCTGAGTCGCATCCAAAGAACACCATACCTACTGTGAAGCATGGGGGTGGAAACATCATGCTTTGGGGCTGTTGTTCTGCAAAGGGACCAGGACGACTGATCCGTGTAAAGGAAAGAATGAATGGGGCCATGTATCGTGAGATTTTGAGTGAAAACCTCCTTCCATCAGCAAGGGCATTGAAAATTAAACGTGGCTGAGTCTTTCAGCATGACAATGATCCCAAACACACCGCCCGGGCAACGAAGGAGTGGCTTCGTAAGAAGCATTTCAAGGTCCTGGAGTGGCCTAGCCAGTCTCCAGATCTCAACCCCATAGAAAATCTTTGGAGGGAGTTGAAAGTCAGTGTTGCCCAGCGACAGCCCCAAAACATCACTGCTCTAGAGGATATCTGCATGGAGGAATAGGCCAAAATACCAGCAACAGTGTGTGAAAACCTTGTGAAGACTTACAGAAAACGTTTGACCTGTGTCATTGCCAACAAAGGGTATATAACAAAGTATTGAGAAACTTTTGCTATTGACCAAATACTTATTTTCCACCATAATTTGCAAATAAAATCATACAAAATCCTACAATGTGATTTTCTGGATTTTTTTCCTCATTTTGTCTGTCATAGTTGACGTGTACCTATGATGAAAATTACAGGCCTCTCTCATCTTTTTATGTGGGAGAACTTGCACAATTGGTGGCTGACTAAATACTTTTTTCCCCCACTGTATAGTGCTTGAGCTCCTGTTCCTCTTATAGAATATTAGCTCAACAGTATTGTGGAGCTCCTGCACCTAAATATAAACAGTATTAGAATTAGATAATTTAACAAGAAGACATATAATATATTTTTAGAGAATAAAGAAAGTGCCAGAACTGTCAAGACAACTTTTTGTGTCTGTTTCTCATTGTTACTACAGGACGACTATAATTAAATCTGAGGCCGGTAACATCAATAGTGAGGACAAACCCAGCCTGCCTCTCTCCTTCCACACTGAGTCCAAACCTACAGTCACTGGGTCCTGATTGTGACAGTGGAGCCCAGTGGAGCCCAGTTTGCTAAGCAGGATCCAGAGATGGCATCAGTGAAGCTGGAAGACTGCAGTCAAACACTGGAGCTGAATGTCAACATTAAATATGAAGAAGAGGAGGAGAAGATTGGGAAATCTGTTTCTCATGGTAAGAGCAGGTTCTATCTAACTAAGTTTGTGTTATTCATTCCAACTTCCCGCTGTGCATGAAAAGTTGCAGTATAACTGTTTCATGATGAACTGTTTCAATGATTAGGTAGATATTATTTCATGCTACTGACACTTACAAGGTTTGACACCAGTATTGCCAGCATTTGTTTTATTCGCTGGGCTATATGGAGTGATCAGAGTGTAGACTAAAGAAGTGAAGTAGACAAACTGCCAATGTTTTAAAGTTCTATTAAATGAGTCTGTGTAGTTACTAACCCTTGTGATAGTGAGTGGAGGATGATATGGCTTCTACATCTGCATTGCTTGTTCTTGGGGTTTTAGGCTGGGTTTCTATAAAGCACTTTGTGACAACTTCTGATGTAAAAAGGGCTTCATAAAATACAGTTGATCGTCATGTATATCACACCAACTGATTGGTTCTTCTGATGTTGTTGACACAGGAGACCATGTTGAGACATTCTCTATATCCAGAGAGCAACAGCAGGAAGATCACAGAGCTAAGAGGTCTCACCACTGCCCACATTGTGAGGCGAGTTTCTCAATTCTATCAAAGTTAAAAATACACCTACAAATACACACAGGAGAGAATCTGAATTCCTGTACTGACTGTGGGAAGAGTTTCACAACATCAAAGGCTCTGACAGTTCATCAGAGAGTGCACATAGGAGAGAAGCCTTACTCCTGCTCTGACTGTGGGGCAAGTTTCTCTCAACCTGGCAACTTAAAACAACATGATCGTATACACACAGGAGAGAAGCCTTACTCCTGCTCTGACTGTGGGGCAAGTTTCTCTCAACCTGGCAACTTAAAACAACATGAACGTATACACACAGGAGAGAAGCCTTACTCCTGCTCTGACTGTGGGAAGAGTTTCTCTCAACTAGGCAACTTAAAAACACATGAACGGATACATACAGGACAGAAGCCTTACTCCTGCTCAGACTGTGTAAAATGCTTCATGACATCAACTGACCTAAAACGTCATCAGAGAACACACACAGGAGAGAAGCCTTACTCCTGCTCTGACTGTGGGGCAAGTTTCTCTCAACTGTACAGCTTAAAAACACATGAACGTATACATACAGGAGAGAAGCCTTACTCCTGCTCTGACTGTGGGAAGAATTTATCTCGACAGGAAAACTTAACATTGCACCAAAGGATGCACACAGGAGAGAAGCCTTACTCCTGCTCTGACTGTGGGGCAAGTTTCGCTCAACTGTGCAAGTTAAAAATACACAAACGTATACATACAGGAGAGAAGCCTTACTCCTGCTCTGACTGTGGGGTAAGTTTCTCTCAACTGTGCAGCTTAAAAACACATGAACGTATACATACAGGAGAGAAGCCTTACTCCTGCTCTGACTGTGGGAAGAATTTCTCTCGACAGGAAAGCTTAAAATTGCACCAAAGGATACACACTGGAGAGAAGCCTTACTCCTGCTCTGGCTGTGGGAAGAGTTTCTCTCAACTGGGCAACTTAAAACAACATGAACGTGTACATACAGGGGAGAAGCCTTACTCCTGCTCTGACTGTGGGAAGAGTTTCTCTCAACTGGGCAACTTAAAACATCATGAATGTGTACATACAGGAGAGAAGCCAACCTACGCAGATATTTTTCAGAGGCAGGGACTGGGAGACTAGTTAGGATCGAGGGAATAATGAACGGAGCAAAGTACAGAGAGATCCTTGATAAAAACTTGCTCCAGAGCGCTCAGGACTTCAGACTGGGGCGAAGGTTCATCTGGCCCAGCCAGAGCCCAGACTTGAACCCGATTTAACATCTCTGGAGAGACTAGAAAATAGCTGTGCAGCAACGCTCCCCATCCAACCTGACAGAGCTTGAGAGGATCTGCAGAGAAGAATGGATGAAACTCCCCAAATACAGGTGTGCCAAGCTTGTAGCATCATACCCAAGAAGACTCGATGGTGTAATCGCTGCCAAAGGTGCTTCAAGAAAGTACTGAGTAAAGGGTCTGAATACTTAGATATTTCAATTTTTTTATTAATAAATTAGGAAAAATGTCTAAAAACCTGTGTTTTGCTTTGACATTATGGGGTATTGTGTGTAGATTGATGAAGGGGAAAATGATTTAACCAACTTTAGAATATGGCTGTAACGTAATAAAATGTGGAAAAAGTTAAGGGGTCTGAATACTTTCAGATTGCACTGTATATAGCCAAGCTACCATTGACTAGGTATTGGCACCCCATGTATATAGCCAAGCTACCATTGACTAGGTATTGGCACCCCATGTATATAGCCAAGCTATCATTGACTAGGTATTGGCACCCCATGTATATAGCCAAGCTACCATTGACTAGGTATTGGCACCCCATGTATATAGCCAAGCGACCATTGCTCATCGTGTATTAATTCCTCGTACTACAATATTTTTCCTATTATTATAATTGTTTAATTGTGTTCTCCATTGTTTGTCAACATTTCACTGTTAGTCTACACCTGTTGTTTACCAAGCATGTGACAATTAAAATGAAATGACTACTTATTTAGTTAATTGTCTTCTAAAACTATACTGAAAAAATATATAAACTTGACATGTAAAGTGTTGGTCCCATGTTTCATGAGCTGAAATAAAAGATCCCAGATATTTTCCATACGCACAAAAAGCTTATTTCTCTCACATTTGGTGCACAAATTTGTTTCCATTTCTGTTAGTGAGCATTTCTCCTTTGCCAAGATAATCAATCCACCTGCGAGTTGTGGCATATCAAGAAGCTGATTAAACAGCATGATCATTACACAGGTGCACCTTGTGCTGGGTACAATAAAAGGCCACTCTGAAATGTGCAGATTTGTCACACAACACAATGCCACAGATGTCTACATTTAGAGGGAGTGCACAATTGGCATGCTGACTGCAGGAATGTTCACCAGAGCTGTTGCCAGAGAGTTGAATCTAAATTTCTCTACAGAGAATTTGGCAGAACGTCCAACTGGCTTCACAGCCGCAGACCACGTGTAACCGTGCAAGCCCAGGACCTCCACATCTGGCTTCTTCACCTGCAGGATCATCTGAGATCAGCCACCCGGACAGCTGATGAAACTGAGGAGTATTTCTATCTGTAATAAAGCCCTTTTAGTGGGGAAATCATTCTTATTGGCTGATGGGTGGGCCTGGCTCCCAAATGGTTGGGCCTATGCCTTCCCAGGCCCACCCATGGCTGCGCCCCTGCCCATTCATGTGAAATCCATAGATTAGGGCCTAATGAATGTATTTCAATTGACTGATTTCCTTATATGCACTGTACCCCAGTAAAATTGTTGAATGTTGTGTTTATATTTTTGTTCAGTTAAAATCGTACAAAAAAACTGATTATGAATATGTTTGGAAAACTGCATTGATCTGCCAATGAAAAATGTTTGTACATGAATTTGTACTGGTCAACCTCTCCTCCTCTTTTGTATTCAGTTCTTCCATGTTAGATCTGACAGTATGAATGGTTCTTATGGTTGTATTCAGTTCTTCCATATTAGATCTGACCGTATTAATGGTTCTTATGGGCTGAGTGCCTGGAGTGACTACAGTCATACCAAGTTTTCTTTGACCCTGTGATCTCACCAGGACAGAACCACCAGATGGTGGCACTGATGTACCTTTCATTGATATGAATGCTCAGAGTGAAAGACCTGAGGACTCACATGTGATGGCCCACATAAACCCCAACCTTTCCTATTGACTAGTAAGGACCACAGCATATTAGGCAGCCATTGTTAAAAATGTGTTCATACATACAGTACAATGGGAGGGGGTGTGGCATTCACAGGGGACCAGGAAGTTGATCTCAGACTTCTATTTAGGACTGGGATCCTATCCAGAGTTGACAGATTAACAGTGAGGACAAACCCAGCCTGCCTCTCTCCTTCCACACTGATTCTAAACCTATAGTCACCTAGTCCTGATTGTGACAGTGGAGCCTAGTTTGCATCGCAGGATCTAGAGATGGCATCAGTAGACAGTTTTCCATTGGCCTAGGTTTATTTGACAAAAAAACATTTAGCAAAGAAATCATTGCAACATGATGGAAACGGCAGATACAGGATACATTTTCTAAAGATCCACAAATGTTTTATCTTTTCAACAGGGGCAGGAAAACATTGAAGAACCACAGTGCAATGTCGCGAAGGTGTAAAAATGGCGCTGCTAAAATCAGAGATTCTTCTCCTGAGTACATACCTTCGAATCTTGAGTACACACCGACGTCCCCTGTATACAAACCTTACATATAGGACTTCAAGTTGTAAAATAGTGAACTACTCCTTTAATGGAGTGGTAGGTGCTATGAAAGGGATGTAAAAAAAAAAAAACGATAATGTTGTATTTTGTTCATTAGTCCACTGTTAATACAACGGCAAAAATGTTGCATGTTAGCAATTAAGTTTTCAAGATTTCAGTACAGAGAAACAAGTGTGATGATGCAAATAAGGAAAATGATAATTGCATACAATTTGCATCATCACACTTGTTGCAATGTACTACAGTGTTTCCCAATCCTGGTCCATGGGACACAAAGGGGTGCACTTTTTAGTTTTTGCCCTAACACTCACACAGTGGACTCAACTAAGCAACTCCAGCCTTTGAATGGAATAAGGTATGTGAGGGCAAAAACAAACAAGTCCACCCCTTTGGGACCAGGATTGGGGAACACTGCTGTACTGAAAGTCTTCTATCTTTTTTATTTATTTTTGGTCATTTAGCAGACGCTCTTATCCAGAGCGACTTACAGTTAGTGAGTGCATACATTATTATTATTTTTTCATACTGACCCCCGTGGAAATCGAACCCACAACCCTGCTCTACCATCTGAGCTACAACCCTGCCGGCCATTCCCTCCCCTACCCTGGACGACATTGGGCCATTTGTGCGCCACCCCATGGGTCTCCCGGGCGCGGCCGGCTACGACAGAGCCTGGATTCCAACCACTGCGCTACTGCTGACGAGCACATTTTTGGAATTGTTATTATTATTATTATTGTTATTACAGGGTGAGGAAACCAATGTGTACATTTTGTAATTTGATTGAACAATCCCTTTGATTAGAGATCCTTTGGAGGTGCATTTGCTCTAAGCATGTGCTATAAATAAATATTATTTTATAAAGAAAACGTATTTTGTCATCTCTTAAGAAGGATAGGCCAACTGAATGAGTGTTCTTCCACACTCCCTTAAAATACCTTCACTTGAAACATTTGGAAAAAAGTGGCAGTAGTACTGTTTGTCCATTTTGAAACGCCATAGACCGCTTTGTGGGTTTACTAACATTCACGCAAGAGGGCAATGTGCAAGTAGGTGGCAGAACAAGGGGGGAGTTCTTATAGAACACCAGCAAAATAAGCCTCTATTTACATGTTGCTTATGAGTGCATTTCACACTACCTTTGGATTTTAAGGCTCGAATGAATGTCCTGCTTAATATAATGTTTGTGTCTTCATCACAAATCAACTGCATTATACTTAAAATACACTTAAACTTCAACCAGTAAAATTGCTATTTGGCTATCTTTTGCTATAGCATATATCAATGAGTGTTAGCATTCTAGCTAACAATACTGCATCCAAAATAGTTATTTGGCAAAGATCACAACCAAATATAATCATAGCGATTGTTCAAGCAAGAATCAAAACATAATTGTAAGTGTATGAGAACCCCAAAAAGTTATTTTGTTTAGAAGTAATAAAAACGTAAATCTAGACTACTGCCGCCAAGAGTCGCACGCATCTGTTTGTGACGTCAGTGTGTCATGTACTGGAAAAGGGTCTATAGCCACTTCCTCAAAATAGTCAGAAAACTCAAGAAATCTGTCTTTAATGTTGACGTTTTTGCCAAGATTTTAGTCGTGCAATTTTACATCTAACTAAGATGTTTGGTTCAGTATTTCTCAATGAAAAAACCTGCATGAAAACAAGTCTTCTCAAGTTTAATGACAACAAAGACTTTATTGAAGAATCCCTACTGTTGACCAATCACCAACAAAAGGGCGAAGACTTCAGCTAGTGACTTCGGAGGTGCCAGTTACCCTGGTAGAAGATTATGGCATAGGGTTTTAATCCATTTTATTTAGAAATTCTTTAGCAAGTAACACTTAAAAGCTAAGCCTAGTTGTCTTATTGATATATATTTTATTGGATAGAGACAATGGGAAAGATAGAGAGTTTTGTGTAATTAGCATAGGGCAGGATTCGAACCCATGATGCAGCGGTATACAGTGGGGGGAAAAAAGTATTTAGTCAGCCACCAATTGTGCAAGTTCTCCCACTTAAAAAAGATGAGAGAGGCCTGTAATTTTCATCATAGGTACACGTCAACTATGACAGACATATTGAGAAAATGTTTTCCAGAAAATCACATTGTAGGATTTTTAATGAATTTATTTGCAAATTATGGTGGGAAATAAGTATTTGGTCAATAACAAAAGTTTCTCAAAACTTTGTTATATACCCTTTGTTGGCAATGACACAGGTCAAACATGCACTAACTTGCACAATTGGTGGCTGACTAAATACTTTTTCCCCCACTGTATACAGTCACAGTGAACGTCTACACACCTCTTTACAGTTTGCAAGCTTAAATCTTAATAGGGATAAAAAAACATTCCACATTTTCAAAGTGTAAGAAAATTGTAGAACAATTTTCCTTCTAAAGATATCCAGTAGTTTTGATTACATATATTTTCACACCCCATGAAACAGTTCTACAGCAACTTTACATGTGTGTTGTGGCTTGTAACTTGCTAGCTAGCGGTTTAAGACCTGGTTTGAATCCTAATCAACCCATCCAATGTGAGTACATGTTGAAGTACAGTAGATTAATAAAGCTACAGTACTGCAGCTGGTGACAAAGCTGCGTATATTGAAAAAGCTTGTTAGTGCATAGGTCAAATGTATCTTTGTGATGCTCATTTCAAGTCTTTTTTCCAGCTTCAAACACTATCTTTTTCACTTAAAACATAGTTTTGTTGTATTTAATGATAGAGCAGAGAAGAGTTTGACCAACACATATTCATGTCCAATCTTTGAGGACGTGTCTACATTGTTAGAGTGGTCACATGCCAATCTGTTCCATATAATAGACAGTCTTTGGGACAGTGGAAAGATGCATGGCCCCTTGGTTGTTGCTAAGCAGGCATTCTTCTTCTATGGTGTTTATTGGTGGTGTTCAGACCAACGTTAAAGGTGCATCACTGCCACCTTCTGGGCTGGAGTGTGATAGAGACATGTGGTTCTGTCCTGGTGAGATCACAGTGTCAAAGAAAACTTGGTATGACTGTAGTCACTCCAGGCACTCAGCCCATTAGAACCATTCATACTGTCAGATATAATATGGAAGAACTAAATACAACCATAAGAACCATTCATACTGTCAGATCTAATATGGAAGATCAAAATGTAGACATCTGTGCCATTGTGTTGTGTAACAAAACTGCACATTTCAGAGTGGCCTTTTATTGTACCCAGCACAAAGTGCACCTGTGTAATGATCATGCTGTTTAATCAGCTTCTTGATATGCCACAACTGTCAGGTGGATTGATTATCTTGGCAAAGGAGAAATGCTCACTAATAGAGATGGAACCAAATTTGTGCACTAAATTTGAGAACAATAAGCTTTTTGTGCGTTCGGAAAATTTCTGGGATCTTTTATTTCAGCTCATGAAACATGGGACCAAGATTTTACATGTCAAGTTTATATATTTTTCAGTATAATTCTATAAGACAATTTACTAAACATGTAGTAATTTCATTTTAATTGTCACATGCTTGGTAAACAACAGGTGTAGACTAACAGTGAAATGTTGACCAACGATGGAGAACACTATACAACAATAATAATAATAGGAAAAAAGATTGTAGCACAAGGAATTAATACACGATGAGCAATGGTAGCTTGGCTATATACATGGGGTGCCAATACCTAGTCAATGGTAGCTTGGCTATATACATGGGGTGCCAATACCTAGTCAATGGTAGCTTGGCTATATACATGGGGTGCCAATACCTAGTCAATGGTAGCTTGGCTATATACATGGGGGTGCCAATACCTAGTCAATGGTAGCTTGGCTATATACATGGGGGTGTCAATACCTAGTCAATGGTAGCTTGGATATATACATGGGGTGCCAATACCTAGTCAATGATAGCTTGGATATATACAGTGCATTCTGAAAGTATTCAGACCCCTTGACTTTCCCCAAATTTGATTATGTTACAGCCATATTCTAAAATTGATTAAATAGTTTTTCCCCTCATCAATCTACACACAATACCCCATAACGTCAAAGCAAAAGAAAGGTTTTCATACGTTTTTCATAATTTCTTAATAAAAAAAGGGAAATATAAAATGTACATAAGTATTCAGACCCTTTCCTCAGTACTTTCTTGAAGCACCTTTGGCAGCGATTACAGCATCGAGTCTTCTTGGGTATGATGCTACAAGCTTGGCACACCTGTATTTGGGGAGTTTCATCCATTCTTCTCTGCAGATCCTCTCAAGCTCTGTCAGGTTGGATGGGGAGCGTTGCAGCACAGCTATTTTCTGGTCTCTCCAGAGATGTTCAATCTGGTTCAAGTCTGGGCTCTGGCTGGGCCAGGTGAACCTTCGCCCCAGTCTGAAGTCCTGAGCGCTCTGGAGCAGGTTTTCATCAAGGATCTCTCTGTACTTTGCTCCGTTCATTATTCCCTCGATCCGGACTAGTCTCCCAGTCCCTGCCTCTGAAAAACATCCATGCTTCACCGTAGTGGTGCCAGGTTTCCTCCAGACGTGACGCTTGGCATTCAGGTCAAAGAGTTCAATCTTGGTAACATCAGAACAGAGAATCTTGTTTCTCATGGTCAGAGTCCTTTAGGTGCCTCTTGGCAAACTCCAAGCGGGCTGAACTCTGGAGCTCTGTCAAATTGATCATCGGGTTCTTGGTCACCTCCTGACCAAGGCCCTTCTCCCCGATTGCTCAGTTTGGCCGGGCGGACAGCTCTAGGAAGAGTCTTGGTGGTTCCAAACTTCTTCCATTTAAGAATGATGGAGGCCACTGTATTCTTGGGGACCTTCAATGCTGCAGACATTGTTTGGTACCCTTCCCCAGATCTGTGCCTCAACACAATCCTGTCTCGGAGCTCTCCGGACAATACCTTTGACCTCATGGCTTGGTTTTTGCTCTGACATGCAATGTCAACTGTGGGATCTTTATATAGACAGGTGTGTGCCTTTCCAAACCATGTCCAATCAATTTAATTGATCTCAGGTGGACTCCAATCAAGTTGTAGAAAAAATCACAAGGAAGATCAATGGAAACAGGATGCACCTGAGCTAAATTTCGAGATTCATAGAAAAGCATCTGGAATACTTATTTAAATAAGGTATCTGTTTTTAATTTCGAATAAATTTGCAAAAATGTCTAAACCTGTTTTCGCTTGTCATTATGTGGTATTGTGTGTAGATTGATGAGGGATTATACTGTATATACATTTTGAATTAATTTTACAATAACGCTGCAACGTATTTTCTTGTAGAAAAGTCAAGGGGTCTGAATACTTTCAGAATGCACTGTATAGACACTAACTATGTCACTTTAAACACTTTGTTATATTGATGCACAAGAGAAAAGGTTGACCAGCACAAACTCATGTACAAACATCATTTTTCATTACATATTTGTAATTTAGCAGATGCTCTTATCCAGAGCGACTTATTGGACCAATTGGGGTTAATTGCCTTGCTCAAGGCCACAATGACAGATTTTTGACCTAGTTGGCTCAGGATTCAAACCAGCGACCTTTCAGTTACTGGCCCAACACTCTTAACCGCTAGGCTACCTGTTAAATACATAACACAATACGTGACATAAGTAGAATACAGAACACTTGAAACATTACAGGACATTTTTCATGATGGAAATTGAAATATTAAAATGTGATTAAAAAAAAAAAAGTTTTGGGGGAAAACCATTTAAGAGCTGGAGTTATTATGCAGTCTGATAGCAGTGGGTAGAGTGGCGTTTCTGCAGGCGGTTTGTACGGGCAGTTAGACAGGACAGTTTGTGGCTGTTTCTCAGGAGCCTGCTGGTGCAGTTACCTCTTTTTGGAGGGAGCTGGTCATTCAGTGGATGGTCAAGAGTGTGCATGTCCTTCACCAGGTGCACTGCAGCCTGTTCTCGCCTGCTCTGCAGTGACGGGAGCTGTGGTTGGACTGCTCCACCTCTGGAGATGATCCTCAAGGCCCTCCTCTGCACCCTGTCTAGTTGGGCCTGCTGCTTTTTACTGCATCCAACTAACAGCACTCCACCGTATTCCAGACAAGGCCTGGCCAGTGTAGTATAGACTGTGAA
Source organism: Coregonus clupeaformis (assembly GCF_020615455.1). Classification (NCBI taxonomy): domain Eukaryota; kingdom Metazoa; phylum Chordata; class Actinopteri; order Salmoniformes; family Salmonidae; genus Coregonus; species Coregonus clupeaformis. Next base: position 67,457 of record NW_025534445.1, read on the forward strand.
CAGATCTTCAGTAAGACATTACTGGCAAGAAATGTCAAAAAGGCGTTTTGAGGCCTTTCTCACTGGCTGCTCCACTTGTCACCACTGAGGTTAGAGTCTAGATGAAAACCAATATACTTGGTTGTTGTTACCACTGGTACTTCCTGTCCTCCTAGGATTAGTGGTGCAGGTTGTGGATGGTCCTGACCAGGGACTGTAGCTGTCAGCAGTCTGTAGCTGTCAGCAGAAGTGTGTGGTTTTCACAAGGGCGGTAGTAGTGCTGGACTTTGGGAGGTAGTCATACTGAATCGTGCACTCAGATAACACCTCCTACTGGCAGGGGACAGTTTTAACAATGTGTTTGATGACAGGGGCTTGATCTTCTGCATGCTCTTTAGTAGCCAGGCTGGAATTCCATCAGGCCCACATGCTTTACTTGCTCTGAGTCTGGTCAGAGCTTGCTTTAACTAGCCAATGCTGCACAGCTCAACCTGCCTTGTAGACATGGGCAGGGGGAAGATGGCAAGAGATGTGGTGCTTGTCCATGCCTCAGCAAATATGTTTTCTTTGGTCCCAGTCCATTGAAGTCCTGGATTTCAGTTTTGTAGTAGTTTGTCTTTGCTTCCCTGATAAGCATTTGCACTGTGTTTCTGTATTTTCTCCATGTCATTGTTTCTCCCCATCTATTGAAAATATTCTGTATTTTCCTGATGGCAGTTGATATGAAGAGTGTTTGATCCAATATTATAAAGATTGTAAATTGTATGTAGAGAGGATAAGAAAACCATGTGTTAGTGGTAACAAGAGTGATGAGCAGAGGGTCGGTGTGCCAAGATAGATTGGGGTCCACTAGTGCTAATCTTAGGATTGGTGCGTGATGGAATGGACTGGCTAGGGTGAGATATGACACCAGGGAGAGGAATGATATGTAGGAAGTGAGTGGCAGCTAGTAATAGTTAGCAACTGGGAAGGATAAAAGTAGACTTGAAGAGCACTATATAGGCTGAGAGAGAGTCTATGTAAGTCAGTCATATGATAAGAGGCAAAGCGCATTCGTCTTATTATGTGATCCAGTACTGAAATAAATGTACATCAAACTTCCATCTGAGTGTCTGCTACTTTCTCTTACATCATGACCTTTTAGCTCAGCTGTTGTTTTAAAACATTTTCTACAGTCAGAGCAGTGGTAAGGCTTCTCTCCTTTATGTTTACCTTGGTGTCTTTTAAAACAGGGCCATTTGAGAGAAAATCTTTCCACAGTCAGAGCAGTAAAACGGCTTCTATCTCGTGTGTGTTCTCTGATGAACTTTTAGCTGAGATGATGTTCTGAAGCATTTTACACAATCAGAGCAGGAGTAAGGCTTCTCTCCTGTGTGTGTTCTCTGATGAACTTTTAGCTGAGCTGATGATGTGAAGCATTTTACACAGTCAGAGCAGGAGTAAGGCTTTTCTCCTGCATGTATACGTTCATGTTGTTTTAAGGTGCCCAGTTGTGAGAAACTTGCCCCACAGTCAGAGCAGTAGTAAGGCTTCTCTCCCGTATGTATACGTTCATGTGCGTTTAAGTTATCCAATCGGGAGAAACTCGTCCCACAGTCAGAGCAGGAGTAAGGCTTCTCTCCTGTGTGTGTTCTCTGATGAACTTTTAACTCAGTTGATCTTGTGAAGCATTTTACACAGTCAGAGCAGGAGTAAGGCTTTTCTCCTGTATGTATAGGTTCATGTTGTTTTAAGTGGCCCAGTTGAGAGAAACTTGCCCCACAGTCAGAGCAGAAGTAAGGCTTCTCTCCTGTGTGTATACGTTCATGTGTTTTTAAGCTGCCCAGTTGAGAGAAACTTGCCCCACAGTCAGAGCAGAAGTAAGGCTTCTCTCCTGTGTGTATACGTTCATGTGTTTTTAAGCTGCCCAGTTGAGAGAAACTTGCCCCACAGTCAGAGCAGGAGTAAGGCTTTTCTCCTGTGTGCACTCTCTGATGAACTGTCAGAGTCTGTGATGTTGTGAAATTCTTCCCACAGTCAGTGCAGGAATACAGATTCTCTCCTGTGTGTATTTTTAGGTGTATTTTTAGCTTTGATAGAATTGGGAAAATCTCCTCACAATGTGGGCAGTGGTGAGACCTCTTAGCTCTGCGATCTTCCTGCTGTTGCTCTCTGGATGTAGAGAATGTCTCAATGTCACCTGTGTGAAAAGCATTTTAAAAAAGTCAATTGGTGTGATATGCACTGATTGTACAAAAACATTATGAACTCTTTCCAGGACATGACCAGGTGAGAGCTATGATCTCTGATGCCACTTGTTAAATCCACTTCAGATCAGTGTCGATGAAGGAGAGGAGACAGATTAATGAAGGGCTTTTAAGCCTTGAGACAATTGAGACATGGACTGTGTATGTGTGCTATTCAGAGGGTGAATGGTGTTTTTTATCAAATCAAATACAAAAGCTGAAGAATATACGCACATTCAGGTAATCAAATCCACCATATGCACTGAGCTTGTCTGACAGGTTGAAGCGCACTAAATAGTAAATAAATGATAAGCGTACCAGAGAGTCTGTTGTAACGTTTTATTGTTAAGCCTTTATTACAGCAAAGACTAAAAACAGTTGCATTGATTCGTGAATGCAATTTCCGAAATGGAACGGTTTATTTATTGTTTACGCTAATGAATCAAGGGTTGCTTTGTTATTTTAAAACCAAAAATGCTTGATTGCATTTCAATGACTTGCATGCTGTGTGATGACATAAACAAATGAATGATTGATACAGTAGCCTATATACAGTGTGTAAGAGTATTCCAAGATAAATATACAACACAGGGAATTAACGATCAATGGAAACAGTTGTTTTTCAGTTCAACATCTGTTTAGTATCTATGTAGGGGTTCCAGTCCGGGACTCATAGCTACATGTGGCAAGTTCACATTGGTCCAAATGGTCTATACATTGAGCCTGAAATGGGATACTTGGTATTTGGCTATTAGCCCAATTTTATTGCAAGGAATTCTAATTGGTCAACCATAGGCAAGGCTTGGGTATAAACTACATCCTGTCTCTTTGTTCAGTGGGAAAACACTGAGGACAGGGAAGAATAAACATCTACAATCTACTTTCAAGCATAACAATGATTGGTTCTCTTTGAATAAATATATTTTTCTTCCCCTGATTTGCTTTGGGGTCTGTGTTATTGAAGAATAACATCAACTGCTAACAAGTGCATTCGGAAAGTATTCAGACCCCCTTGACTTTTTCCACATTTTGTTACGTTGCAGCCTTATTCTAAAATGGATTAAAAACGAAATAATACTCAGCAATCTACACACAATACCCCTTAATGACAAAGCGAAAACAGTTTTTTTTGAAAATGTATTTAAAAAAAAACAGAACTACCCTATTTACATAAGTATTCAGAACATTTGCTATGAGACTCGAAATTGAGCCCAGGTGCAACCTGTTTCCATTCATCATCCTTGAGATGTTTCTACAACTTGATTGGAGCCAATCCTTGGTAAATTCAATTGATTGGACATGATTTGGTAAGGCACACACCTGTTTATATAAGGTCCCACAGTTGACAGAGCATGTCAGAGTAAAAACCAAGCCATGAGGTCGAAGGAGTTGTCTGTAGAGCCCCAAGACAGGAATGTGTCATGGCACAGATCTGGGCAAGGGTACCAAAACATGTCTGCAGCATTGAAGGTCCCCAAGAACACAGTGGCCTCCCATCATTCTTAAATGGAAGAAGTTTGGAACCCCCAAGACTCTTCCTAGAGCGGCCGCCCGGCCAAACTGAGCAATCGGGGAGAAGGGCCTCGGTCAGGGGAGGTGACCAAGAACACGATGGTCACTAACAGAGCTCTAGAGTTCCTCTGGAGATGGGAGAACCTTTCCAGAAGGTCAACCATCTCTGCAGTACTCCAGCAATCAAGCCTTTATGGTAGAGTGGCCAGGTGGAAGCCAATCTTCAGTAAAAGGCACATGACAGCCCGCTTGGAGTTTGCCAAAAGGCACCTAAAGACTCTCAGACCATGAGAAACAAGATTCTCTGGTTGGATGAAACCAAGATTGAACTCTTTGGCCTGAATGCCAAGCGCCATGTCTGGAGGAAACCTGGCACCATCCCTACGGTGAAGCATGGTGATGGCAGCATCATGCTGTCGGGATGTTTTCAGCGTCAGGGACTGGGAGACTAGTCAGGATCAAGGCAAAGATGAGCTGAGCAAAGTACAGAGAGACATCCTTGATGAAAACCTGTTCCCGAGTGCTCAGGACCTCAGACTGGGACGAAGGTTCACCTTCCAACAGGACAACGACCCTAAGCACACAGCCAAGACAACGCAGGAGTGGCTTCGGGACAAGTCTCAATGTTCTTGAGCAGCCCAGCCAGAGCCCGGACTTGAACCCGATCGAACATCTCTGGAGAAACCTGAAAATAGCTGTGCAGCAGCGCTCCCCATCCAACCTGACAGAGCTTGAGAGGATCTGCAGACAAGAATGGGAGAAACTCTCCAAATACAGATGTGTCAAGCATGTAGCGTCATACCAAAAATACTCTATAATCGCTGCCAAAGATGCTTCAACAAAGTACTGAATCCATTTTTGCAGAGCATTTAGCACATTGTAGACTGTTAACTTAATAGTTAAGATATCTAGCTGGCAAACATTTAGTTGTGAATTCCATACTGTAATTAGATCACCCGGCGCATGCTGCACGACAGAGAGTGACTCACAAGGCTCCGGTCTCTTCGTTGACTGGGGACTACCGTAAGCTACATAATAATGTGACGTAATGTTCTTTAACTCATAACGTATTGCACAAGTTGACTGCAGGTATTTACTAAAAAGTAGCTACAAATATTCAAATGAATTAAAAAAAACTTCAAAGAAACAGTTTCAACTGTACTGAAAACCCATCCAGTGGCTTTTTCCAAATTCCCTGGTATCCAGTATACCACCCAAGCCTAGTAACTACACAGACTCATTTCATAGAAGTTCTAATTACTGGCAGTTTGTCTACGTCCCTTCTTTAGTCTACCCTCTGAGCACTCCAGATAGCCCAGTTAATAAAACACATGCTGGTATTTGTGTATTTTGGTTCTTTGGTATTTTATTAGGATCCTGATAAGCTGTTGCAAAAGCATCAGCTACTCTTCCTGGGGTCCACACAAAAAATGACATAATACATCAAAATAATAGACAAGAACAGCTCAAGGACAGAACTACATAAAAAACATTTTAAAAGGCACACATAGCCTACATGTCAATACATACAAAAAACTATCTAGGTCAAATAGGGGAGAGGCGTTGTGCCGTGAGGTGTTGCTTTATCTGTTTTTGAAAGCAGGTTTTCTGTTTATTTGAGCAATATGAGATGGAACGGAGTTCCATGCAATAGCGGCTCTATATAATACTGTACACTTTCTTGAATTTGTTCTGGATTTGGGGACTGTGAAAAGACCCCTGGTGGCATGTCTGGTGGGGTAAGTGTGTGTGTCAGAGCTGTGTGTAAGTTGACTATGCAAACAATTTGGCATGCATTGGCCCTCTGATGACAATGAAGAGCAAGACATGCCGCTCTGTTCTGGGCCAGCTGCAGCTTAAATAGGTATTTTTATTTATTTATTTTTATACCATTTTTATTTTAGGGGGGTAGATCAGCTTTAATATTGCAGATAGATTGTAACTTCCATCAATCTAATTGTCTGCATCACTTCCAATCCCCCATTTTTTTTCACATACATATATACAGTGGGGAGAACAAGTATTTGATACACTGCCGATTTTGCAGGTTTTCCTACTTACAAAGCATGTAGAGGTCTGTAATTTTTATCATAGGTACACTTCAACTGTGAGAGACGGAATCTAAAACAAAAATCCAGAAAATCACATTGTATGATTTTTAAGTAATTAATTTGCATTTTATTGCATGACATAGGTATTTGATCACCTACCAACCTGTAAGAATTCGGCTCTCACAGACCTGTTAGTTTTTCTTTAAGAAGCCCTCCTGTTCTCCACTCATTACCTGTATTAACTGCACCTGTTTGAACTCGTTACCTGTATAAAAGACACCTGTCCACACACTCAATCAAACAGACTACAACCTCTCCACAATGGCCAAGACCAGAGAGCTGTGTAAGGACATCAGGGATAAAATTGTAGACCTGCACAAGGCTGGGATGGGCTACAGGACAATAGGCAAGCAGCTTGGTGAGAAGGCAACAACTGTTGGCGCAATTATTAGAAAATGGAAGAAGTTCAAGATGATGGTCAATCACCCTCGGTCTGGGGCTCCATGCAAGATCTCACCTTGTGGGGCATCAATGATCATGAGGAAGGTGAGGGATCAGCCCAGAACTACACGGCAGGACCTGGTCAATGACCTGAAGAGAGCTGGGACCACAGTCTCAAAGAAAACCATCAGTAACACACTACGCCGTCATGGATTAAAATCCTGCAGCGCACGCAAGGTCCCCCTGCTCAAGCCAGCGCATGTCCAGGCCTGTCTGAAGTTTGCCAATGACTATCTGGATGATCCAGAAGAGGAATGGGGAGAAGGTAATGTGGTCTGATGAGACAAAAATAGAGCTTTTTGGTCTAAACTCCACTCGCCGTGTTTGGAGGAAGAAGAAGGAATGAATACAACCCCAAGAACACCATCCCAACCGTGAAGCATGGAGGTGAAAACATCATTCTTTGGGGATGCTTTTCTGCAAAGGGGACAGGACGACTGCACCGTATTGAGGGGAGGATGGATGGGGCCATGTATCGCGAGATCTTGGCCAACAACCTCCTTCCCTCAGTAAGAGCATTGAAGATGGGTCGTGGCTGGGTCTTCCTGCATGACAACGACCCGAAACACACAGCCAGGACAACTAAGGAGTGGCTCCGTGAAGAAGCATCTCAAGGTCCTGGAGTGGCCTAGCCAGTCTCCAGACCTGAACCCAATAGAAAACCTTTGGAGGGGAGCTGAAAGTCCGTATTGCCCAGCAACAACCACGAAACCTGAAGGATCTGGAGAAGGTCTGTATGGAGGAGTGGGCCAAAATCCCTGCTGCAGTGTGTGAAAACCTGGTCAAGACCTACAGGAAACTTATGATCTCTGTAATTGCAAACAAAGGTTTCTGTACCAAATATTAAGTTCTGCTTTTTTGACCCCCACGGTGTGAGATCATGCGTGGAGCCCCAGATCGAGGGAGATTATCAGTGGTCTTGTATGTCTTCCATTTCCTAATAATTGCTCCCCACAGTTGATTTCTTCAAACCAAGCTGCTTACCTATTGCAGATTCAGTCTTCCCCAGCCTGGTGCAGGTCTACAATTTTGTTTCTGGTGTCCTTTGACAGCTCTTTGGTCTTGGCCATAGTGGAGTTTGGAGTGTGACTGTTTGAGGTTGTGGACAGGTGTCTTTATACTGATAACAAGTTCAAACAGGTGCCATTAATACAGGTAACGAGTGGAGGACAGAGGAGCCTCTTAAAGAAGAAGTTACAGGTCTGTGAGAGCCAGAAACTTGCTTGTTTGTAGGTGACCAAATACTTATTTTCCACCATAATTTGCAAATAAATTCATTTAAAATCCTACAATGTGATTTTCTGGAGATTTTTTCTCAATTTGTCTGTCATAGTTGACGTGTACCTATGATGAAAATGACAGGCCTCTCATCTTTTTTAGGGGGAGAACTTGCACAATTGGTGGCTGACTAAATACTTTGTTTCCCCACTGTATATATTTTGACCATGACAGTTTACAATCAAAGGTAATGCCAAGTAATTTACTCTCCTCAACTTGTTCAACAACCACACCATTCATTACCAGATTCAGCTGAGGTCTAGAATTTAGGAAATGATTTTTTACCAAATACAGTGCTCTTAGTTTTAGATGTTCAGGGCCAGTTTATTACTGGCCACCCATTCCAAAACAGACTATACTGGTGTCATCCATGCAAGTCTCAGTAGCATGAAATAACATCTACCTTCTCATTGAAACAGTTCATGATGAAACAGTTCTACTGCAACTTTTCATGCACAGTGGAAAGTTGGAATGAACCTGCTCTTACCATGAGAAACAGATTTCCCAATCTTCTCCTCCTCTTCTTCATCTTTAATGTTGACATTCAGCTCCAGTGTTTGACTGCAGTCTTGAAGCTTCACTGATGCCATCTCTGGTACCTGCGGTGCAAACTGGACTCGACTGTCAATCAGGACCCAGTGACTGTAGGTTTGGACTCAGTGTGGAAGGAGAGAGACAGGTTGGGTTTGTCCTCACTGTTGATGTTACAGGCCTCAGACTTAATCCTAGTCGGCCTGTAGTAATAAAGAGAAACAGACAACAGTCTTGACAGTTCTGGAACTTTCTTTATCCTCAAAAAAGATATTATATTTATTCTTGTTCAATTACCTAATTTCAACAGATCAGGTAGCTAAACAATGACAAAACAATATTCATTCACATTAGACAAGTGCACAAAAATTACACAAAGCAACTGCAGAAATGAATAAATGACTCAAAAACTATTTAGACAAGGTTACAGTTTGTTTTAGGCAGCACTATGAGCTATTTTCCTTAATAACCTTATCTTCACTGTATTTTTTCACTCAAAAATAATAATATTCACGGATGGCCAGGGGACACACTCCAACACTCAAACGTCATTTACAAACGCAGTATTTGTGTTTATTGAGATTGCCAGATCAGGTGCAGTAGGGGTGACAATGCGTGATATTGATAGGTGAGTGAATTGGATCATATTGCTGTCCTGCCTCAGCATTCGAAATGTAACGAGTACTTTTGGGTGTCAGGGAAAATGTATGGGAGTAAAAAGTACAACTTTTCTTTAGGAAGGTAGTGGAGTAAAAGTTGCCAGAACATATAAATAGTAAGTACAAATCCCCCCAAAACGACTTCAGTACTACTTCAAAGCCTTTTTACTTTACATTTCAGTCATTTAGCAGAAGCTCTTATCCAGAGTGACTTACAGTAGTGAGTGCACACATTTTTCATACTGGTCCCCAGTGGGAATCGAACCCACAACCCTGGCGTTGCAAGCGCCATGCTCTACTAACTGAGCCACACAGGACTACTTAGTTACTTTACACCACTGCCAACTGTATTTCCCGTTCACACCATAGTAACAATTATAGATAAAGATAGAAACAACTGAACGTGTCTGAATATTAGTACACATGTAGAAAACTGATAAACATTACATTCAGCTTCAAAACAGTAGTGCAACCGTGAAATTGTCTCTCTCTAATGCACCTGCACTGCTCCCCATTCATAGATGCTAACTGCTTTAGCGCCTCTTGACGATAGTATCTTCTGACTGGGGGAGTTTTGTTAAGAGCCTCAACATTAACACGCACGCTGTGTACGTTTTTGTTGGCAATCACAGAGGTCAGACGTTTCTTGTAGTTGGCCACCAGGTTTGCACACATCTCAGGAGGGATTTTGTTCCACTCTCTTTGCAGATCTTCTCCCAGTCATTAAGGTTTCGAGGCTGACGTTTGGCAACTCGAACCATCAGCTCAATCCACAGATTTTCTATGGGATTAAGGTCTGGAGACTGACTAGGCCACTCCAGGACCTTAATGTGCTTCTTCTTGAGCCACTCCTTTGTTGCCTTGGCCGTGTGTTTTGGGTCATTGTCATGCTGGAATACCCATCACGACCCATTTTCAATGCCCTGGCTGAGGGAAGGAGGTTCTCACCCAAGATTTGATGGTACATGGCCCCGTCCATTGTCCCTTTGATGCGGTGAAGTTGTCCTGTCCCCTTAGCAGAAAAACACCCCCAAAACATAATGTTTCCACCTCCATGTTTGACGGTGGGGATGGTGTTCTTGGGGGTCATAGGCAGCATTCCTCCTCCTCCAAACACGGCGAGTTGAGTTGATACTAACTGTAAGTCGCTCTGGATAAGAGCGTCTGCTAAATGACAAAAATGTAAATGTAATGCCAAAGAGCTCCATTTTGGTCTCATCTGACCACAACACCTTCACCCAGTTCTCCTCTGAATCATTCAGATGTTCATTGACAAACTTCAGACGGCCCTGTATATGTGCTTTCTTGAGCAGGGGGACCTTTGCGGGCGCTGCAGGATTTCAGTCCTTCACAGCGTAGTGTGTTACCAATTGTTTTCTTGGTGACTATGGTCCCAGCTGCCTTGAGATCATTGACAAGATCCTCCCATGTAGTTCTGGGCTGATTCCTCACCGTTCTCATTATCATTGCAACTCCACGAGGTAAGATCTTGCATGGAGCCCCAGGCCGAGGGAGATTGAAAGTTATTTTGTGTTTCTTCCAGTTGCGAATAATCGCACCAACTGTTGTCACCTTCTCACCAAGCTGCTTGCCGATGGTCTTGTAGCCCATTCCAGCCTTGTGTAGGTCTACAATATTGTCCCTGACATCCTTGGAGAGCTCTCTGGTCTTGGCCATGGTGGAGAGTTTGGAATCTGATTGATTGATTGCTTCTGTGGACAGGTGTCTTTTATACAGGTAACAAGCTGAGATTAGGAGCACTCCTTTAAGAGTGTGCTCCTAATCTCAGCTCGTTACCTGTATAAAAGACACCTGGCAGCCAGAAGTATTTCTGATTGAGAGGGGGTCAAATACTTATTTCCCAATTTATAACATTTTTGACATGCGTTTTTCTGGAATTGTTATTCTGTCTCCCACTGTTCAAATAAACCTACCATTAAAATTAGACTGATCATTTCTTTGTCAGTGGGCAAACGTACAAAATCAGCAGGGGATCGAATACTTTTTTCCCTCACTGTATGTTTGTGAAAGTGATGAGTATTGACGTTTCTCAATGTTAAAACAGAGCATCGGAATTGTAGTTTACACATGTGGACAAATGTAATGTCTGAAAACTCTACATACGGAGAAGGGATTTAGAGAGCTACTGCACTGAAGTCTGTTAAAGGGGGCATATAGCAGCTATTTCTCAATGCTTGAAACACATTTAATAGTAACTTAGAGCACCCCCAGAAAACATTCACAAATTACAAACTCATAAATACATTTTTATAATACTGTAATATTGTTCTAAAAAGTTGGGTTTGAGGTTCTCCAAATCAAATACTAAAACGTATAGTCCAACTTGAGTGCGCACCAGTTTACCATGGACTGTAGGCTACAGTAGGCTCACCGTTTACGATCTTGCTTTAGGGCCTTTCCGGCCGTCTTCGTGGTTATATGCGGGAAGCATAAATTGTACCATTGTAAGCTAATAAATACTTTTCCAAGTTAGAACTCATGTATATTTATGCAATAAGGCCAGAGGAGGTGTGGTATATGGTCAATATACCACGGCTAAGGGCTGTTAGGCACGATGCATTGCCTCAGTCGCCTAATTGCTATTATAAACTGGTTACCAACATATGTATAACAGTAGAAAAAATATATATATATTTTGTCATACCTGTGGTGTACGTCTGATATACCACGGCTTTTCAGCCAATCAGCATTCAGGGCTCGGACAACCCCGACCACCCAATGTATATTTACTACAGTAAAATAATATACTGCACCAACTACATAAATATCTGATAGGGGCCATTATCTTCTACGTGGACTTTAAACGAACATCAAAATGGACGACGCCATTTTAACAGCTCGTAAGATTATACATTTTACACAAAACCAATAACATGTCAAACGAACACATTAATCTCAAATTGATCCTTTATTAAATTACATTGACTAAAGTATTTACATTGACGAAAGTATTTACATTCACTCAGACAAATACCAAATCTCTAGCTATGTGACTTTTTTTTTTTATCACGTTCTTTCACTCATTCGGTTTGACACAAAAATAACACATAACTTTACCAAATGGGTTAATACCTTGACGTATTTGTTAACTAGCATGTTATGACATGTTCTTTCGACATTAGAAAGTTTAAACGTGCTATTACATTTGAAACAGACACAAAGTTGTCGTCTTGACAGCACGTCTGGCGCATTCTTTATTCTGAATAATGGGGCGCGCCAACCCGGAACTTCCTGTTCCCCCACTACCACAGTGCAACATCGCCATCTATTGGACTGATGGACTAACTACCTCTTCTTATTATTATTTAGTATAATGACTTTCACGTAATGTGTATGCCGCCAGCTACTGTTCGGTTAGTATCCTGGATAAAAAAATGAATGTCCATTGAGGAAAAGGGGGACAAACTACATCACACAAAATAAACACATTTAAAAAAGTCACAGTCCAATCCAAATCACATCCCTACACAGGCCATCCTCCTCAGGTAATTTCATTAAAAAAATTAAAATAGTGAATCATTTAAAAAGTTTTTGTTTTTAGATAAAACTATAAATATATATTAATATGTCACCAAATAATTGATTAAAACACACTGTTTTGCAATGAAGGTCTACAATAGCCTCAACAGAACTCTGTGGGTAGCACAATGGTGTAGCTGGATGACAGCTAGCTTCCCGTCCTCCTCTGAGTACATTGACTTCAATACAAAACCTAGGAGGCTCATGGTTCTCACCAGTGGCGGTTCTAAACACATTTTACTAGGGGGGCGCAAGGAGGGGCCAGTGTTTAATCAGGGGGGCACATATAAAAACTGGCAACACATGATATTCAAAGATTATCAACTTTATTTTACTTTAAAATCATATGACATTTATTATAACACGTATTTTGTACAAGAGTGCAGATGCAAGAGAGATAGTGCCATAAAAATGAAAAAAAAAAAAAAAAAATTTTTTAAAAAGTACAGGGTACAAATACAGGGTTCATATTCAATGTGAACAAAACTCCAGGATACAACAAAGGGTACAACAATGTGCCATTTCCTATTTATGGAAGCCCCACTACTGTGGACAGTTGATTCCACATTTTGTTTTAAGAAAGAAAACTTTCTGAGTGATTTATAAACAAAACACACTACCCTGTATCCATTTAGGTAAAATAAACCAAATCAGAAAAGAAATTCAATTCAAAGAGGCTTTACTAGCATGACCATATTGACATACAGTATTGCTAAAGCACATAAACAGGGAAACGTGTTACACATTAACATCCAGTAGTCCAATAGGATGCAGACAATAAACATTAAGTTAACATTCGTTTAAAAGCAACAATCATGTCAACACAATGTAGCAATATGAACAACACTGATGGATATCAGCAACAACATGAAAACAAGAATATTACAGGTGTCTGTGTGTGTGTGTGTGTGTGTGTCTGTGTCTTTGTGTACTTCACTGTCAGTTGATGAGCAGGTGTACAAAAAAAGGCTTTACAACATATATGGGCAAGTCCATTTAGGACAGCACATTTCCACCATAGTTCACATTAGGAAAAAATGACAGCATGAATGCTCACTAAACAAACATATACAACATATACCTTTTTATACACTTTTTTTTCAGTAATTTTTTTAAGAGTGAAAGGGAAGTAAGCAATCGCTCATCATAGGATCATACATATTTCAGTTACAATATTAGTTACAATATTAGTGTTAGTTAGATCATCATGTCAAAGCTGGACCTGCAAAGTCTGAACGACACAAGTGTGCAATGATTGGAGTGATTTTGTTTCTTTTTTTCTTGCTTTGCTTGTTTTCAAAAGGAAAAATCATAGTTGGTAAAAAATAAAATAAACTTTCGTTGAAAGGTATCACACTGTATAATTTACAAATATCTAAAGAGGGTTAGTGGATGCCATAAAACATCTGTGGAGCTTGAAGATTTGTAGTACATAGATGTTTGGCAGAGATAATTCAAAAGAATAAAATCATAAACTCTATCTATCTATCGAAGAGAGAGAGAGAGAGAGAAGTGTTTCCTTAGAGCAGTACATGCAGCAATCACTTAATGGAGTGATGTCATAATGGGCCACAAAACTTTGGGGATGTGGATGGAAAGTTACAGGCAGGAGAGGGGAACCAACAGAAGCAGGTCTTGAGACATGAGTTTGCCCCTTTTTGAAAACCTCTTGAGAGAGGATTGGTGGGATATATATACATACATACAAACATACATACACTCTAGTAGTGTGTGGAACTACTGGTACTGTGAGGAAAAAAAGATAGATGATGTAAAATGAAAAAATAAAACAAGCTTCAGCTTCTTAAGACACGGTGGGGTTCATCTAAGTAGACACATGTAACTTCATGTGGACACCAGACTGTCTTTGTCTACACATCTAACTTCATATGGACCCCAGACCGTCTCTGTTTACACATGTAACTTCATATGGACACCAGACTCTTTGTCTACACATGTAACTTCATATGGGCACCAGACTGTCTTTGTCTACACATCTAACTTCATATGGACCCCAGACCGTCTCTGTTTACACATGTAACTTCATATGGACACCAGACCGTCTCTGTTTACACATGTAACTTCATATGGACACCAGACTGTCTTTTGTTTACACATTTAACTTCATATGGGCACCAGACTGTCTCTGTCTACACATGTAACTTCATATGGACACCAAACTGTCTTTGTTTACACATTTAACTTCATATGGGCACCAGACTGTCTCTGTCTCACATGTAACTTCATATGGACACCAGACTGTCTTTGTTTACACATTTAACTTCATATGGGCACCAGACTGTCTCTGTCTACACATGTAACTTCATATGGACACCAGACTGTCTTTGTTTACACATTTAACTTCATATGGGCACCAGACTGTCTCTGTCTACACATGTAACTTCATATGGACACCAGACTCTTTGTCTACACATCTAACTTCATATGGACACCAGACTGTCTCTGTCTACACATGTAACTTCATATGGACACCAGACTGTCTTTGTTTACACATTTAACTTCATATGGGCACCAGACTGTCTCTGTCTACACATGTAACTTCATATGGACACCAGACTGTCTTTGTTTTACATTTAACTTCATATGGGCACCAGACTGTCTCTGTCTACACATGTAACTTCATATGGACACCAGACTCTTTGTCTACACATCTAACTTCATATGGACACCAGACTGTCTCTGTCTACACATGTAACTTCATATGGACACCAGACTGTCTTTGTTTACACATTTAACTTCATATGGGCACCAGACTGTCTCTGTCTACACATGTAACTTCATATGGACACCAGACTCTTTGTCTACACACGTAACTTCATGTGGACACCAGACTAACTCCATTCATTTTACCGGTGGTATTGAGAACAGATAAACCCACCGTGTCTTAAGAAGCTCAAGCTTGTTGTTTTATTGTTCATTATATCTCTTTTTCCTCACAGCGGCACTCATACGCTACTAGCGTATATATCATATAGATACACTACAGCAACAGGATACGGCGGTTGTGCTGTCTGGCAAAACGGTCCACAAATACATCAAGATCCAGAGCCTTGGCCCTTCTGGACTCTATGCTCAGGACACCAAGATCACTGAGTCTCTCATCACTAGTGGTGGACCGCAGGAAGGTTTTTATCAGTTTCAGTGTGGAGAAACTGCGTTCGCAAGAGGCTGAGCTTACAGGAAGGGTTAAGCATTCCCTGTATGGCTCAATAAAACAAACCAGCTCAACTGTACTGCATGGCTTTTTGACTTCACCACTCTGTATTTTTCTGTCCAAAACTCTCTTAAATTGATGGAGCTCATGCCCTAAATCATCAATGTCTGCATTATACAAACGGCCAAATGAAAAACATTGCTCTCCTTTAAAAAGGTATCACTCTGGGGACTGAGAGCTGTATGCTTCTCATGAGCTCACAGTTTGTATTGGAGAAACGTCTGTTCAACTCATTGAGCATGCTGTCAATTACAGGATAGAAAAATGATGTGAGAAACATATCTTTGTCACGTTCTACCCCCCTCTGACCAACAGTGCTTAGCGTGCAGTAGCCACTGAGTCTAGAGCTCAGCATTTTCTGACGTTTCGCCACTGACCTTGTTGCAGAATCACACTGCTCACAAATATTCAATGCTTCATCCCACAACTCATCAAAGAAAGACTCCTGCCTGTGGTCTTTCAATGTCAGGACTAAAGCATTTACTAAGTCAACAGCACTTGACAGATCAACAGTTTGTGACTGTAACATGTCAGACAATAGCTTTGTCTCCCCAAACAACTTACGCAGAGTAACAAGATGCACAACAAATTCTAGGTCAATTTGAGCAAGAAGACCTCGGGCCTCAACAGTTCTTTCACCATGACGTTCTTGAGCAATCTCTTGCAGTAGTCGTTTAAGGGCAGGTAGAGTGTCCATGATATTACGTAGGGCTAGAAATCGGCATGACCAACGTGTGTCGCTTAAACGTTGCAGCTCTCTGGTTCTGCCATACATTTCTCTTTGGAGAGACAGCCATTTTGGGTGCACATATGAGGAAGAAGTAAACATATAAAGACTCTGTAACAAAGAAAAAAACTCCTCCGTTTCTGGGACACTTTTGACTACATCAACTAACACTAAATTCAGACAATGAGCACTACAATGGACGTAGAAGGCAAATTTAGCCTGTTCTTTGATCCTTGCCTGAACCCCTGAATGCTTACCGCTCATAACGGCAGCGCCATCGTACGCTTGGCCTACGAGGTTATTTTTGTAGTCCAGGCCATAACGTTCCAGTAAGTGTACTATTTTTCCAGTAAGCCCTGCTGCATCTAACCTCTCTGCAGATTCAAAATGGAGAAAACTCTCCTTAATGGCCCCATTGTAATAGTACCTGAGTGTGAAGGACATCTGTTCTTTTTTTGAAATATCCTTTGTTTCATCTGCCATGACGCTAAAAACCTCACTTTTCTTCACTTCTTCTATGATTTCAGACCGAACCATTTCTGTCAAACAACCCAAAACCTCATTCTGGATGATCTTGCTTGTGTACTTTGCATTGTGAATGGAAGTTAATCTTCTCTTAACAAGTTGGTCGTGGTTAGCAACTGTGTTAAGAATTTCCCCTAAAGTTTCCTTTGTTAGTGGACCCTTCAGATTCATCATGTCCTCTTTGTGCTATGTTTTGTGTAGCTGTAAGCAACAGCACTTCCCCAACTGTTTTAATGTATGCCTGATTTTCTTGTACTTGTTTAGTGTGTTCTTTGTCAAGGAGATCTGTTAGTGTTGCGTCAGTTCTAACAGCTCTTTGATAATCCCTCCATGCGATCATTGCACACTTGTGTCGTTCCAGACTTTGCATGTAGTGAAAACCCTGCATTTCTCATAGTTGCCTTTTTCCAGTTTGTAAAACCAGGTGTTGAAACAAAACGGTGTCTGGGGCATTTGGTGTGCTAAAATGTCTACATGCATAGCAACATGTAGAGTCCGTCATTACAGAATACTCAAGCCATGGATGAGTAGTGTACCAGTTTGGTCTGAAGCTTCGTCTTCTGTCCCCATCAGTGTGGTTGGGAATATCTTCAAGTTCGGCTGTACTGGTACGTCATACTTAGACTTGCTGATATCTGAAGAAGATGGACAGTAAACATAGGGCACAACTACAACATTTATTTACTGTATCTGCATGTATTTCAAAATGTAGGCAAAGTATTTACTTTAAAAAAAAACAGAGCCATATTGACACAAAAAAGAATTAACAGCAGAAAGCAGCATTTTAAGGACACCCAGCAGGCCTACCATTACATTGTAATTGCATTGCTTTGCAAATAGTAAGAACCTTCCTCATCACAAACCTGATGGTGCAGTACTTGATCCACATGGATCCACTTGCTGTCCCTCTGGCTGTTCATCTCTCTGTCCCTGTATGCTTTCTTCTTCATGCTTCTCACCCTCTTCTTCATTCTCCTCGCCCTCTTCTTCATTCTCCTCACCCTCTTCTTCATCCTCCTCACCCTCTTCTTCATCCTCCTCACCCTCTGGAATTTCCCTCTCTTTGTCAGACCCCTCACTTTCATCACATGCTGGCTCTCCCTCTTCCTCAACTTTCTCAAAACCTCGATTTGTTTCTCTCACTTTTTTGTTTGCTGGGGCAAAAAATGACTTTATGTCCCTTCCTCGTTTCATGATAACTATTAGAAGAAGAAAAAACGTAGGGGCATGCATTACATTTTGTTACCTAACCATCCCTCCCTACTTAACACTGGCAGATAACCTGTTGATTACTTTACTAAAAATGTATTTGTTATCGCGATGCAACAGCCAAGACGGATGAAGTTACGTGGTTAACATCACAACATTGTGTAGACCTAGCAAGGATAGCCTACTAACATTTGGATATTTGCTTCTGCTTCGATGAGTTTGCTTAGATATGATTACATTTCTAAACAAATCGAGACCAGACATTTTAAAAACTTGATTTGATTTATGTGTGAGGAACAAAAGGAACATGTAGGCTATGTGCAAGAACAACAAGTCACTTATGATATTAAATCGTTTTGCTTACCTTCGACTCCTGCAAATCGTAGCTCCTCTCGCAAATAGTAGTTGCTGAGCTCTCATTCATCGAAGCAGCACCACACGTGGCAGGCAGGCAGATGGCAGGATACAGTTTTTGGGTGCGCCACTCTAATTTACCCGTGTAGAACGTTGCTGTGTAGAGCGTTGCATTAGTTCCGCTTTTGGCGCTCGCGTGTAAAAATAGTTATAAATTCATAATTTTTTATTTGGTCAGCACGGGGGGGCCACAGGGGTGGCCAGGGACATTTCCAGGGAGGCACGGTTCTCCCCAGGCCTCCGTGTAAAACCGCCACTGGTTCTCACCCCCCTTCCATAGACTTACACAGTAATTATGACAGCTTCCGCAGGACATCCTTCAACCTATAAGAGCATTTGAAGCATGAACTGACATGTTGTCCACCAAATCAAAGGATCAGAGAATGAATCTAGTACTGAAAGCATAAGTTACAGCTAGCTAGCACTGCAGTGCATAAAATGTGGTGAGTAGTTGACTCAAAGAGAGAGAAAGACAATAGTTGAACAGTTTTGAACAAATGAATTTCTTCAAAAACGAAGGAGGAGCGAGAGAGATATTTTGTCATTTTTGTTCAGTTTCACTTACTAGCTAGCAAATGCAGCTGGCTAGTTTAGCCTACTCAAACACCCGGCTCAAACAGAGGGATGCTATGTTAGCTAGCTGGCTATGACTATCTAACACTGGAACTCTTCCAAGTCAAGGTAAGCTTTTGGTTTTACTAATTTATTGCCACCGGGGCCCGCCGGTATAACTGCTAAACTGCTTACTGACAGTACACTGTGCTGCATGATTGTAGCAGGTTTACTAACATGTTAGTTCTATTAGCTATGTTGACTATTACATTACTTTAGCTAACATGGTGACAATGATGTAGGCTGTGTGTAGCGGTTATGATATGATGGTTTGGCTTGGAAAGGTTTTTGTGTTGTTCACAAGTGAAGGGAAAAGGTGAGAGGAGGATAGCGTTTAGATGCAAGAAGGAATAGAACAACCTGTTTGGCTCTGAAATTGAACTGTTTGCGTGTGTTCAGGTGTATTCATTCCGCCGATTCTGTTGAAAAACGTTTCTTAAACGGAAGCAAACGGAATGAAACGGGGATAAACATACCTGAATTTGTCCAATATAAACTATTGTTTGCAACTGTTGGACTAATGATTACACCATAGATAAGCTAGATGCAGGCAAGTGTGTGTAAGGCGGTATTGAATGTGCCAATCTTCTCCTCCTCTTCTTCATCTTTAATGTTGACATTCAGCTCCAGTGTTTGACTGCAGTCTTCCAGCTTCACGGATGCCATCTCTGGATCCTGCAGTAAACTGGGCTCCACTGTCACAATCAGGACCCAGTGACTGTAGGTTTGGACTCAGTGTGGAAGGAGAGAGGCAGGCTGGGTTTGTCCTCACTATTGATGTTACCGGCCTCAGATTTAATTCTAGTCGTCCTGTAGTA
The DNA here is from genome assembly GCF_020615455.1 of Coregonus clupeaformis. NCBI lineage: Eukaryota > Metazoa > Chordata > Actinopteri > Salmoniformes > Salmonidae > Coregonus > Coregonus clupeaformis. The sequence continues at coordinate 87,273 of NW_025534445.1, forward strand.
ACAATGAGAAACAGACACAAAAGTTATTGTCTTGACAGTTCTGGCACTTTCTTTATTCTCTAAAAATATACTACATTTCTTCTTGTTAAATTATCTAATTCAGTGCTTGACTTGGGCTGAAATAGGTGCGGTACTGTTTATATTTAGGTGCAGGAGCTCCACAATACTGTTGAGCTAATATTCTATAAGAGGAACATGAACTAAAGCACTAGATTTTTGAGGTGCGGTACTTAACCTATAGCAGATTTTCCCAAATTCACATACAGTACCTGTCAAACGTTTTAGAACACCTACTCATTCCAGGGATTTTCTTTATTGTTACTATTTTCTACATGGTAGAATAATAGTGAACACATCAAAACTATCAAATAAAACATATGGAATCATGTAGTAACCAAAAAAGTGTTAAACAAATCAAAATATATATTTTATATTTGAAATTCTTCAAAGTAAGCAACCTATGCCTTGAAGACAGCTTTGCACACTCTTGGCATTCTCTCAACCAGTTTCATGGAGGTAGTCACCTGGAATGCATTTCAATTAACAGGTGTGCCTTGTTAAAAGTTAATTTGTGGAATTTCTTACTGCGCTTGGACCAATCAGTTGTGTTGTGACAAGGTAGGTGTGGTATACAGAAGATAGGCCTATTTGGTAAAAGACCAAGTCCATATTATTGCAAGAACAGCTCAAATAAGCAAAGAGAAACAACAGTCCATCATTACTTTAAGACATGAAGGTCAGTCAATCCGGAACATTTGAATAACTTTTAAAGTTTATTCAAGTGCTGTCGCAAAAACCATCAAGCGCTATGATGATACTGGCTCTCATGAGGACCGCCACAGGAAAGGAAGATCCAGAGTTACCTCAGCTGCAGAGGATAAGTTCATTAGAGTTACCAGCCTCAGAAATTGCAGCCCAAATAAATGCTTCAGAGTTCAAGTAACAGACACATCTCAACATCAACTGTTCAGAGGAGACTGCGTGAATGAGGCCTTCATGGTTGAATTGCTGCAAGGTAACCACTAGTAAAGGACACCAACAAGAAGAAGAGACTTGCTTGGGCCAAAAAACATGAGCAATGGACATTAGACCGGGGGAAATCTGTCCTTTGGTGTGACGTTACCAAATTTGAGATTTTTGGTTCCAACCGCAGTGTCTGTGTGAGACACAGAGTAGGTGAACGGATGATCTCTACATGTGTGGATCCCACCGTGAAGCATGGAGGAGGTGGTGTGATGGTACTTTGCTGGTGATTTTTTAGAATTCAAGGCACACTTAACCAGCATGGCTACCACAGCATTCTGCAGCGAGTGATGGAGTGCTGCATCAGATAACCTGGCCACAATCAACGACCTCAACCCAATTGAGATGGTTTGGGATGAGTTGGACCACAGAGTGAAGGAAAAGCAGTCAACAAGTGCTCAGCATATGTGTGAACTGCTTCAAGACTGTTGGAAAAGCATTCCAGGTGAAGCTGGTTGAGAGAATGCCAAGAGTGTGCAAAGCTGTCATCAAGCATCATGCTGACAATACTGGTGTCAAACCAAGCAAGTGTCAGTAGCATGAAATAACCCAGTTATAGCCCAGTTGTTCAGGGACGTGTGATGTCAGAATTACAGAATAGATAGAGCCTGCTCTTACCATGATTAACAGCTTTCCCAATCTTCTCCTCCTCTTCTTCATCTTTAATGTTGACATTCAGCTCCAGTGTTTGACTGCAGTCTTCCAGCTTCACTGATGCCATCTCTGGTACCTGCGGTGCAAACTGGGCTCGACTGTCAATCAGGACCCAGTGACTGTAGGTTTGGACTCAGCGTGGAAGGAGAGAGGCAGGCTGGGTTTGTCCTCACTGTTGATGTTACAGGCCTCAGACTTAATCTGAGTCGTCCAGTAGTAATATAGAGAAACTCAATACAGTTATTCAAATACATTCATCATCAATGACTAAAATAATTAATCTAGTATTAAAAGACAATTTAATAAACACAAGTAGTCGATTCATAGCCTGTTCATCATTAAACAAAATATGTTTAGTAACATAAAATAATCCATCCAAACTAATGCTGAAAACTGATCATCACACATCTTTATTTGATATACACTGAGTCCACAAAACATTAGGAACACCTTCCTAATATTGAGTTGCAACCCCCCTTTTGAGTTTGAGTTGATTTATTCTTGCTCACCGATAAAACTGAAGAAATGCAGAATTTACATGACTAATAACAGCAAAACACTCATTTTAAAATACATAACACAATATGTTTATTTCTAATACATTTGCAAAAATGTCTAAACCTGTTTTCACTTTGTCATTATGGGGTATTGTGTGTAGATTGATGAGGGATAAAAAAAATAATGTTTTTACATCTATTTTACAACAAGGCTGTAACGTATTGTTTTGTTAAAAGTCAAGGGGTCTGAATACTTTCAGAATGCACTGTATAGACACTATTTCACTTTAAAACACTTTGTTATATTTATGCACAAGAGAAGAGGTTGCCCAGCACAAATTCATGTACAAACAGGATTTTTCATTACATATTTGTAATTTAGCAGATGCTCTTATCTAGAGCGACTTATAGGTTAATTGCCTTGCTCAAGGGCCCAATGACAGATTTGACCTAGTTGGCTCAGGATTCAAACCAGCGACCTTTCAGTTACTGGCCCAACACTCTTAACCGCCAGGCTACCTGTTAAATACAGTGGGGGAAAAAAGTATTTAGTCAGCCACCAATTGTGCAAGTTCTCCCACTTAAAAATATGAGAGAGGCCTGTAATTTTCATCATAGGTACACGTCAACTATGACAGACAAAATGAGAAGAAAAAAAATCCAGAAAATCACATTGTAGGGATTTCTTTTGACTTTATTTGCAAATTATGGTGGAAAATAAGTATTGGGGAAATTTTGTTGCAGTGTCATGTACACATTTAAAGTGGCGTTAAATACAAAACAAGATTGACAATACAACTTTCAATAACAGTCACGCACCAATAAAAGTAAGAAATAAGAAATAAAACATTTAAAACATTTAAAACAAAGACTAGCCTGCTGGCCTTACGGGGTCAATGGGAACATTTGCCCGAGCTATTTAAGAGGGATATCACACCTGGCACAAATGATTGTCTCGTTCTATTTTTTCCTGCTGAGGGGTGCCCTATACCTACGCCCAGAGGGGAGTAATCCAAAGTCAAGTTACAGGGGGTGACTTGGGTCTAAAATGATTTTGTGAGCCTTACTGGAGGGCCCTGACCTTAAAGATCTCATCCAGGCCTGTCTGTTTGACTCCAAGTACCTTACTTGCTGTGGTAATAATCCTTCTCAGCATGTTTCTCTGACTGACAGTGGCATTGCCAAACCAACAAACAAACAAGTAGTCAGTGAACGGGAGCTGTGGTTGGACTGCTCCACCTCTGGAGATGATCCTCAAGGCCCTCCTCTGCACCCTGTCTAGTTGGGCCTGCTGCTTTTTACTGCATCCAACAACAGCACTCCACCGTATTCCAGACAAGGCCTGGCCAGTGTAGTATAGACTGTGACCAGATCTTCAGTAGGACATTACTGGCAAGAAATGTCAAAAAGGTGCTTTGTGGCCTTTTTCACTGACTACTCCACGTGTCACCACTGAGGTTAGAGTCTAGATGAAAACCAAGATACTTGGATGTTGTTAACACTGGTACTTCCTGTCTTCCTAGGATTAGTGGTGCAGGTTGTGGATGGTCTCTAGAAAAACATATTTGAATTTCCACAGACTTTTTCCCATTCAGGACCATGTTGTTGGATGTGGCCCACTCTTCCAGCTGCTGTATCTCCAAGCCCATGGAAGTGTCCTCTTGGATGCTGGTTAATGGTATGGCTCGAGACAGCCCTACATCGTCTGCATACCCAGTGTCCAGAGTGTCACTGAAGACAACTTTTCGGGTGGACATGTGAAGGAGAAACAGATATGGTGAAACCACGCCACCTTGTGGCACACCAGAGGTAACCTCTGACCAAGGGCTAAATGTACCAGTTGCCATCACCCTCTGCCCTCTTTCAGTGGTGTAGCTGTGGAGCCAGGCTAGTAGCCATGCTTTATGTGGGCTGAGTCTGGTCAGAGCTTGCTTTAACTGGCCAATGCTGCACAGCTCAACCTGCCTTGTAGGCATGGGCAGGGGGGAAGATGGCAAGAGGTGTGGTGCTTGTCCATGCCTCAGCAAAGAAGCCATTCAAAACATCAGCCAGGTCGTCGTCTTCAATTCCCTCGACCTGTATTCTCCCTCCTGATGTTTTCTTTGGTCCCAGTCCTTTGTGAGTGAAGTCCCACCATTCCTTAGGGTTTTTTCTTCTTTAGGTCCTGGATTTCAGTTTTGTAGTAGCTTGTCTTTGCTTCCTTGATAATCATTTGCACTGTGTTTCTGTATTTTCTCCATGTCATTGTTTCTCCCCCATCTGTTGAAAATATTCTGTATTTTCCCTGATGGCAGCCTTTATTCTTTCAGTCATCCAGGGCTGGTCCAGTGTTGTTGTTTTCTTATTGGCATGCATACATCAAGTGCAGTTTGAATGCAGGAGTTGAATGTCTCCACCTTTGCATCGATGCTCTCCACCTCATATATAGCAGAACAGTCAGTACTGGCCATACATCGTGCAAAGGTCTCCTTTCTGTTCTGGGTTATCAGACATCGTTTTTTCCCCTGCACCTCACTTCTCCCTCCTGATGTTGTGTTTGGAGAGAACAGCAGACATTTGTGATCACTGGATCCGAGAGGATTAAGTACAGTGAGTTGTGTTGATCAGATCTGGGATGGAGTCCCCTCTGTGGTCTTGTCTTTGACCACTACCACTTCTTATGTATACGTTGGTGTCTTTTAAATTGCCCAATCTGTAGAATCTCGTCTCACAGTCAGTGCAGTAATAAGTCTTCTCTCCAGTGTGTAACCATTGGTGTGTTTTTTACGTTGCTAATCGGGAGAAACTCTTAACATATTAAGAGCAGAAGTAAGGCTTTCTCTCCTGTGTGTATACGTTCATGTGTTTTTAAATGGCCTATTTGAGAGAAAATCTTTCCACAGTCAGAGCAGGAGTAAGGCTTCTCTCCTGTGTGTATACGTTCATGTTGTTTTAAGTTGCCAAGTAGAGAGAAACTTGCCCCACAGTCAGAGCAGGAGTAAGGCTTCTCTCCTGTGTGTATACGTTTGTGTTGTTTTAAGTTGCCAAGTTGAGAGAAACTTGCCCCACAGTCAGAGCAGGAGTAAGGCTTCTCTCCTGTGTGTGTTCTCTGATGAACTATTAGCGCAGTTGATGTTGTGAAGCATTTTCCACAGTCAGAGCAGGAGTAAGGATTCTCTCCTGTATGTATACGTTCATGTTGTTTTAAGGTGCCCTGATGAGAGAAACTTGCCCCACAGTCAGAGCAGGAGTAAGGCTTCTCTCCTGTGTGTGTTCTCTGATGAATTTTTTAGACCATTTGATGTTGTGAAGCATTTTACACAATCAGAGCAGGAGTAAGGCTTCTCTCCTGTGTGTGTTCTCTGATGAACTTTTAGCTCAGTTGATGTTGTGAAGCATTTTACACACTCAGAGCAGGAGTAAGCCTTCTCTCCTGTATGTATAGGTTCATGTTGTTTTAAGGTGCCCAGTCGAGAGAAACTCTTTCCACAGTCAGAGCAGGAGTAAGGCTTCTCTCCTGTGTGTATACGTTCATGTTGTTTTAAGGTGCCCGGTTGAGAGAAACTCGCCCCACAGTCAGAGCAGGCGTAAGGCTTCTCTCCTGTGTGCACTCTCTGATGAACTGTCAGAGCCTTTGATGTTGTGAAATTCTTCCCACAGTCAGTACAGGAATACAGATTCTCTCCTGTGTGTATTTGTAGGTGTATTTTTAACTTTGATAGAATTGAGAAACTCTCCTCACAATGTGGGCAGTGGTGAGACCTCTTAGTTCTGTGATCTTCCTGCTGTTGCTCTCTGGATGTAGAGAATGTCTCAACATGGTCTCCTGTGTGAACAACATCAGAAGAACCAGTCAGTTGGTGTGATATACATGTCAATCAAATGTATTTCATGAAGCCCTTTTTACATCAGAAGTTGTCACAAAGTGCTTTACAGAAACCCAGCCTAAAACCCCAAAGAGCAAGCAATGCAGAAGCCATATCATCCTCCACTCACTATCACAAGGGTTAGTGTCACCCTCCACTCAATATCACAAGGGTTAGTAACTACACAGTCTCATTTAATAGAACTTTAAAACATTGGCAGTTTGTCTACATAACTTCTTTAGTCTACTCTCTGATCACTCCAGATAGCCCAGTGAATAAAACAAATGCTGGCAATACTGGTGTCAAACCATGTAAGTGTCAGTAGCATGAAATAATATCTACCTTCTCATTGAAATAGTTCATCATGAAACAGTTCTACTGCAACTTTTCATGCACATTGGGGAAGTTGGAATGAATAACACAAACTTAGTTAGATAGAATCTGCTCTTACCCTGAGAAACAGATTTCCCAATCTTCTCCTCCTCTTCTTCATCTTTAATGTTGACATTCAGCTCCAGTGTTTGACTGCAGTCTTCCAGCTTCACTGATGCCATCTCTGGATCCTGCTTAGCAAACTGAGCTCCACTGTCGCAATCAGGACCCAGTGACTGTAGGTTTGGACTCAGTGTGGAAGGAGAGAGGCAGGCTGGGTTTGTCCTCACTATTGATGTTACCGGCCTCAGATTTAATTCTAGTCGTCCTGTAGTAACAATGAGAAACAGACACAAAAAGTTATTGTCTTGACAGTTCTGGCACTTTCTTTATTCTCTAAAAATATATTATATTTCTTCTTGTTAAATCATCTAATTCAGTGCTTGACTTGGACTGAAATAGGTGCCAGTACTCATTTTGGGTGCCGGTACTGTTTATATTTAGGTGCAGGAGCTCCACAATACTGTTGAGCTAACATTCTATAAGAGGAACAGGAGCTCAAGCATGAGATATTTGAGGTGCCGGTACTTAACCTATATCAGATTTTTCCCAAATGCACATACAGTACCAGTCAAAAGTAGAACACCTACTCTTTCCAGGATTTTCTTTATTTTTACTATTTTCTACATTGTAGATTACAAATATTCTACAAAGCTGTCATCAAGGCAAAGGGGTGGCTACTTTGAAAAATCTAAAATATATTTGATTTGTTTAACACTTTTTGGTTATTACATGATTCCATATGTGTTATTTCATAGTTTAGATTCTTCACTATTATTCTACAATGTAGAAAATAGTAAAAATTAAGAAAAACCCTTGAATGAGTAGGTGTGTCCAAACTTTTGACTGGTACAGTAAATGCATAAATGAAAAAAGCCATTTAGTACAAGGTCACTGTTTGTTTTAGGAAGCACTGTGTACTATTTCCTGAATAACTGTCTTCACTGTATTATTTCAATCAAAAACCAATTGTATTTTCCGTTCACACCATAGTAACATTTATCGATAAATACAGAAACAACTGAATGTGTCTGAATATTACTACACATGTAGAAAACGTATAATCATTACATTCAGCTTCAAAACAGTAGTGCAAACATTAAATTGTCTCTCTCTGCTGCACTGAAGTCCGTTGACGCTGACCGAGTGGGCGGCACCATTTTACCAGCTCGTTCATTTTACACAAAACCAAAACAAACTTGGAAATCTAAAATAAATGGATTCTTTATGAAATCACCTTGAGGAAATTATGTACATCCATTCAGACAAACCCTAAGTATCTAGCTATGTGATTTGTAAAATAGTTACCAGGTTTACTCAGTTTGACATAAAAATAACACACCAAACGTGATAATACCTTAACGGACTTGTTACATAGTATTGTATGACATGTTCTTTCGATATTAGAAAGTTTAAACGTGCTATTACATACTGATATTACGTCTTTTATAAAGTATTAGTTAATGTTTGGAATATTGAGAGCTGCATAAGGATTTGGAGGATGACATACATTCCATGTATTTATTTCTGTCACTGGTGGGTGCCAGAAGGTATGCGGGCCAAGATAGCTGGGGGGCCACTGGTGCTAATCTTAGAAGGAGTACGTGATGGAATATCCTGACTAGGGTGCAACACGATACCATATAGGGTGATCCTATATGTGGCGAGGAGTGACACTCAATAATGGTTGGCAACTGTTGGATGGTATTAGCTCGGAAAAGCATTATATAGATTAAGAAGTTTTCTATGTAAGTAATTCAGATGACAATAGGCTACGCCGGTACCGCTTGTCATGTGAATCTGGTACTGTAATATTAAATACTTTGAACCAACTCTCCATCTAAGTGTTTAACTATTCTCTTGCATACTGAATTACTTGATGTCAGAGAAACTCGTCATAACACATACCTACAGTAATAAATAGAAATGGACACAAAGGTTATCTTCTTGACATCACAGTTCTGGAGCTTTCTTTATACTGAAGAATGGTGCGTGCCTGCCTGGAACTTCCTGTTCCCCACTACCACAGTGCAGCCACAAATAGAACAATGAGACAGATATTTCACTGGATGTATAATTGTGAAGCATCCGGTTGGCGTTTCCACTCACTACCAAATATGGCAGTGAGAGGAAGCCCACTGGCCGGCAGTGGGAGAAGATGGAAGGAGATGGATTTGGCCGATATTCTGCAAATGTTCTAATCGATGAAACATCTGATCTTAATACAGTTCTGTTCCCAAAACTAAAATCTGTTATGCACAGAGTGGACAAAGTTTTGTGGACTTACCTCTTGCAATTATTATTTTTTTTTAATCACGTTATTTAGAAGGAACGCAAAGGCTTATTGAGTTATTGCACACGAGCGCTTCACAGAGGAGGCGTTCCTAACAGAAATATGCAGATGTGTGCTAGAACACACCAATAGGATCTCGCTAGCTCGTGCTTGGCTCTGCCCACTATGACTAATCTGTTCCCATTGGAAAGCGACCAGCCGTTGTCTATCTTGGCTTTGTTATAAAAAATCATTGGTGCAACCGTCCGTGCGTTCAGAGATCCTTGGGATGGCCCTACCCCATTATATGAGAAGGGCGGTGCTTAATTTGAGCTGGATCCTCCGGTACCTCTCAGTTTTGTAGTCTTTCGTTCCGGAACGCATTTGCCAGGATCAGGTAGCCTCCCTCTTATGGCAAGAAAAATAATTTCCACTGTTTGCAATGTAAAAATCCTAATAAAAGCAATCAGAGTAATTACATTTAGATTCTTCTGTAATTGTCATGCCCCCTCAAAAAAAGTTATGTGAAAACGTGCATGATATTCTAAGAATTGGTTAATGTTGGGCCGTCTTGGGTTTATGGTTTGCGCAACATTGTAGCCAAGACCAAGGCGTGGCCATTGCTGTGGTGAGAGAGAGAAGCACGCCTGTATCTCTCACAGAAATACAATGACATTCACTTTCTATGATCTCTCTCCCTCTCTGTGCTGTTATAGACATAAGCCGGCAACTCTCTTCTCTCCAGCATTGCACTTCATCATTTATCTCCTAATAGAATAATAGCTGAGGGAAGTGTGCTGGAGGTGCTGCAGCACTCTGCAGTCTGTTCTGAAAGAAATTAAATAATTCCCAATACTACACCAGGAGTAAGCCTAGATTTTCGCCACAGAGTAGCCATAGCTAATTTAAAATGTGTGTGTAGCCAAATCACAAGGCATGCCTAACGTGTGGCAAATCTGTCAGTTAACAGTGTGCTGCCAAAACAGGCCTTTCGCAAATATTTCTAAAACAATCGCTGGAAAACACAGGTTGTCAACTACCAAATAGGCCTATTGAGCAAACAGCATTGTTTAAAAAAGTAAAGCAAGAGAGAGATAAGCTTTTGGCCGGTGAGTGAGCGCCACATCATTGGGTGAGTCAGTGAAACTGGAAAGCTTTTTTAGGACTATATCTTCCTCCTCATATTGTACAATGTGTTTCTCTGCACACTTAGGGGCCTCGGCTATTGATGGATTCAAGACAAGGTCATTTTTATTGATCTCAGATTCTCAGTGTCAACGTAGCCTGTCGTTTTGGTCATTTGTGAGGTATTCAAAAAGATTCTGCAAAAGTCTTGTCATCTAAACTGTAACTTCTGCAAGCGGCTCCACATCACTGCTCTATGCCCGTACGCGAAAGCCATGATAATGCATGCAATGCTTTGTTATAAAGTTGTTGTTTTTTATCCGTTCTGGTACCTCAGAGCCCCCCAGGTCACCCCCCTCTCGGGCTCACTTTTGGTTCCGGCACCGCCCAATTTACAAATGAAGCACTGGAGAAGTGGGTAGCTGCCGCTGCCTCCTCCGGGACACTTCTCCTTTGCATGAAGTTAATCAGGCTGTTGATTGTGGTCTGTGAAATTAACCTAACATTCTCTGGCAACAGCTCTGGTGGACATTCCTGCAGTCAGCATGCCAATTGCATGCTCCCTCCAAACTTGAGACATCTGTGGCAGTGTGTTGTGTGAAAAAACTGCATATTTTAGAGTGTCATTTTTGTATTTGTTAGGGATCCCCATTAGATGCTGCCAAGCACCTACTCAGCTACTCTTGTCCCCAGCACAAGGTGCACCTGTGTAATGATGATCATACTATTTAATCAGCTTCTTGATATGCCACATCTGTCAGGTGGATGGATCATCTTGGCAAAGGAGAAATGCTCACTAACAGGGATGTAAACAAATTTGTGCAAAACATTTTAGAAATACGTTTTTGTCTGGAACATTTCTGGAATATTTTATTTCACCTCATGAAAGATGGGACCAAAACATTACATGTTGCATTTATATGTTTGTTCAGTGTATACAGTATATATATTTTTTTTTAATCATACAAACTATCGATAACATAATTTAAATTAAATCAGCCTGCTTTTCTGTTCTAATCAGGTCCCTACACAGGCTCAGAAGGATCCTGTGAGGGCGGAACATTTTCTGGCAACAGTAGTCCTTGCAGGGCTTCTGCCGTGAAGTCTTGGAGGCCCAAAAACGTATCAGCTGCAGATATAATGATGTCCAGCTTCTTGGACTTCTTGTGCAGTACAATTAATAACTGTGGCTATAAATACTAAAAAAATCCACCTTCAAAATAAGTGAGATCACTTGATTGACGTATAACATTTGCAACTGGTTGCAGTGCATCCACTGTCATATCTTCTTCAGAACTGTGACCTCTTGCTACTATAACTCTCTTCACCGCCTCCACATAGGAGATTTGCTGTACAGCCCTGATCCTTGACACCTCAACCTCTTTCACCCTAACAGGGCACTCTGGGAATTCAGGAATATGACCCCCACCACAGTTACAACATTTTACATTCACATGCTCTTCAATAACATATTCCTTCCGTCTGCAAACACTTGACATGTGGCCAAACTTTTTACATTTCTTGCATTGCATCAGGTTTTACACAAACTCTCTTATGGGGTATATTATATATCCCAGCTTTACATAGGGTAGTAGATACTCTTCATCAAACATCAATAATAAAGATGAACTTTGCTCCTTTTTCACATTCTCCATACGGGTCAAGCGACGTGCATTTGCATCCTTTTTCTTCTTTGGGATTTGGTTGGCAGAGCGCATCCAACTTTTTAGGTGCATACACCGCCACCTACTGTACTGGTGTGTGAGGCCATACACAGACTACATACATTAAATTCATTGATACAGTAATTAATACAAAATTGCCCTGCCAAGTATTAGCCCGCTCTAAAAAATGTGAGGGAAAATGTTCTTGGTTCGTGCAGGTGACTGACCTCCTCAGACCAATTGGCAATACGCCAAGAACATTGTTCTGGGAACCAAAAGGGATATCTCAGTTTCAAGGTCTCAGCTTGGAGAGAAGAAGCCTTGTGAGGTATTGGTCGGTTACATGCAGGAACCAAATGTTAATGATTAATTAATGATTAATAAGCTAAATCTTGCAGATATAACTTGTCTGTGTAAGCAGTATATAGGACAACTAACGGGACTGCCCCGGCAGAGCTCCCAACCGACGTGTACTATGGTGCTTTTACGTTTGTTGGAACCTCTCCAGCTTGCTGATAAAAAATAATTATTCATTTAAGTTCCACGACAAAAATCCACCACCCCATTCCACTATTTAACACCATCTAGTCCTACGCCAGACCACTACCACTCAACACCCCCTGCAGCTGTTCTGCAGTAAATCCTCGCAATCCCAAGTACTTCTCTGCCGCTGCCACCACAGCCTCTATTTTCTGGTACTTTTGATCCATTTCTGCAGTACAATTGACAACCATTGCTATAAATGGTCCTCTGTAGCTCAGCTGGTAGAGCACGGTGCTTGTCTTGGTTTCATCAGACCAGAGAATCTTGTTTCTCATGGTCTGAGAGTCCTTTAGGTGTCTTTTGGCAAACTCCCAGCGGGCAGTCATGTGCATTTTCATGAGGAGTGGCTTCCGTCTGGCCACTCTACCATAAAGGCCTGATTGGTGGAGTGCTGCAGAGATGGTTGTCCTTCTGGAAGGTTCTCCCATCTCCAGAGGAACTCTGGAGCTCTGTCAGAGTGACCACCGGCTTCTTGGTGACCTCTGACCAAGGCCCTTCTCCCCCGATTGCTTAGTTTGTCCGGGCGGCCAGCTCTAGAAAATATATTGGTGGTTCCAAACTTCTTCCATTTAAGAATGATGGAGACCTTTTGATCATATCCTTGGACTAAAATGATTGACACTCAGGTGCAGGCCTAACATCATGTGCAAAGGGCCTTTGGGTAATGTAGCACATATTCAATGATATCTCTTTTTCTCACATAGGCTGTTCATTTCTGATCTTTGATACTTTTTTGGTTTATAAACGTATCATGGTATACTACATTAACGCTATAAGTATGGGCCATATTGTTACTTGGTAGCTACTAGCAGCAGACCCTGTGTTGTGGATCATCTACCACTATTTTGGATGGTCCATACTGTAACGTTAACGTTAGTCTCAGGCTTCACTAACTAGCGTTACTGTTTTAGGTGGAGCTATTCTTTGCTACTTTTCAAAGAAATACGTGATATTTCACATTTCATCTCGCTAGATAGGCCTTTTGTTGTGATATTTCACATAACATCTTGCAAGATAGGCCTTTTGTTTTGTTCGTGAGAAATAATCGCAGAGAGAAGGCAGGAGATACTTTGTTTTGTTTAGCGTCGCTGAGGTTAGACTGCTCTCTTTAATGGATCAGTCGTCCACCAGTTTACACTCTACGATTAGGGGGAGGTGGGAGAGGAAGCGTTGATTGTCTCGGTTAGCTAGTTATGCTATAGCTTATTCCATGTTTACATCTTTGGTTAAATGAATTCAAATGCAGAACTTAAATTTACTTTGTGGAATGTCCGTGGAGTTTGTAAACTATCCAAGCTTAAAACAGGTTATTACTAGGCTTAAACAACTTCATTCATCTATTGTGTTCCTACAAGAAACGCACTTGTTGAAGGATGAGCTACTTAAAGTATGCAGGAGATGGCAAGGGCAGGTAATAGCATCCTGTTTCTCCTCTCATTCTCATGGTGATATGGTTTTAATTCACTAATCTGTTCCATTTCAAGTGGATACTATTATAACTGATACAGCTGGTAGATACATTTTGATACAGGAAACTCTTTTGAATGAGAATATTAATCTGGATAATGTTTATGGTCCTAATGAAGATAATCCCAAATTCTTTGAGAATGTATTTCTATTGATAGCCTCCATTCCTGGTAAAGTCCTAATGGCAGGGGACTTTAATTGCACTCTTGATCCTCATCTAGATTGCTCCTATGGTTTAGAAACTTCCCACTCGCAGAGTAGAAAGAAATTACAGCATTTCATTAAGGACTTAAATCTATGTGAACCTTGGAGGACTCAGAACCCGAGTAAAAGGGAGTATTCATGTTACTCGTCAACATTTAAATCATATTTTCATGTAGACTACTTTTTAGTTTCTTGCTCATTGCTTCCCAATGTAGCAGGAAGTGGATATGATAGACCATTTGGCTGTACGCCCAGAACATTGTTCTGGGAACCAAAAGGGATATCTCAGTTTCAAGGTCTCAGCTTGGAGAGAAGAAGCCTTATGAGGTATTGGTTGGTCACATGCAGGAACCAAATGTTAATGATTAATTAATTATTAATAAGCTAAATCATGCAAATATAACTTGTCTGTGTAAGCAGTATATAGGACAACTAACGGGACTGCCCCGGCAGAGCTCCCGACCGACATGTACTATGGTGCTTTTAAGTTTGTTGGAACTTCTCCAGCTTGCTGATAAAAAAATATTCATTTAAGTTTGACTTTGAGTCCCTTTGTGGCAATTTTCCACTACAAAAACCAACCACCACATTCCACTATTTAACCCTATCTAGTCCTACGCCAGACCACTACCACTCAACATCCCCTGCAGCTGTTCTGCAGTAAATCCTCGCAATCCCAAGTACTTCTCTGACGCTGCCACCACAGCCTCTATTTTCTGGGACTTTAGATCCATTTCTGCAGTACAATTGACAACCATTGCTAAAATGCCCACCTTACTGAAGCACATATTCTTCCCATCACTCTCTCTTGGTCTCTGCCTACTCACAGGAATCCTCTCAAGATCCCTCACCCAGTACCCATCTTCCTCTACCACTCTCTTCAATGCTTCGGCATACAACACTTTCTGTACTACTGTAACCCTGGCAACCTCAATCTGCCTTTCTCTCACCTGACACCTCAGATCTCCAGCCCGTTAGCACCCCCACAACTAACACACAGAACTTTCTCCACCGATACCACACATTTCTTCATCTCATGCCCTCCTGCAGACTTGTCACATCTAGGCATCTCACGCCTACACACTGCTGCAACAGGCCCATAAACTTCACACCTAAAACACTGTAGTATTTACGGAACAAAATCGCTCACGGGATAACTGACACTTCCTACCTTGATCGCATCTGGCAGAGACTATGCATCAAAACCCAGCATGACAGATAATGTATTCTCTGTTTCCCCACACTCTACACCGGATCTACGTCTCACCAAACGGAGGGTGTCACAGACACCTGGAATCTTCCATTTCAACTGCTCATCCTCAACACTTAAACCTAACCCTGTTACCACTCCTTTCAATGCCACCCTGTTCCGGAGAGCAATTCAAGTCACAATTCCTGTCTCTAATCACGTAATCCGCAGCACCCGCTCCCTCTGGACAGAGGAGAAACAATAAATCACTCCAAGTTACCTTCACCAACTCAACAGTCCCCAACCTCTTCTCCACATAACCTGACTCCACATATGGATCCATTCCCTCTACAAATCTCACTCCCAATGGGCCAGAATCATCCTTATCATCCTCGGAACGAAGCCCGAACTCGGAGTTCCTCACCACAGTTAATTTATCCTCACTCTCGTCACGTTCACTTTCCTCCTGTAGCTCTTCTAAAAGTTCTGTGTGATCTTCCATTCCATATTCACTCAAAACATATTCCACTTTTTCTCCTTTGTCGTTGTCCACCATCTTCTTCATCATTCAGGCCAAAGAGTTAAATCTTGGTTTCATCAGACCAGAGAATCTTGTTTATCATGGTCTGAGAGTCCTTTAGGTGTCTTTTGGCAAACTCCCAGGGGCAGTCATGTGCCTTTTCACGAGGAGTGGCTTCCGTCTAGCCACTCTACCTTAAAGACCTGATTGGTGGAGAACTGCAGAGATGGTTGTCCTTCTGGAAGGTTCTCCCATCGCCAGAGGAACTCTAGAGCTCTGTCAGTGACCATCGTGTTCTTGGTCACCTCCTTGACCAAGGCCCTTCTCCCCCTATCACTTAGTTTATCCGGGCAGCCAGCTCTTGAAAAAGTATTGGTGGTTCCACACTTCTTCCATTTAAGAATGGAGGCCTTTTGATCATATCCTTGGACTAAAATTATTGACACTCAGGTGCAAGCCTAACATCATGTGCAAAGGGCCTTTAGGTAACGTAGCACATATTCAATGATATCTATTTTTCTCACGTAGGCTGTTCATTTCTGATCTTTGATACTTTTTCTGGTTTATAAACGTATCATGGTATACTACATTAATGCTATACGTATGGGCCATATTGTTACTTGGTAGCTACTAGCAACAGACCCTGTGTTGTGGATCATCTACCACTATTTTGGACGGTCCATACTGTAACGTTAACGTTAGTCTCAGGCTTCACTAACTAGCGTTACTGTTTTAGGTGGAGCTATTCTTTGCTACTTTTCAAACAAATACTACGTGATATTTAACATAACATCTTGCAAGATATGCCTTTTGTTTTGTTCGTGAGAAGTAATGGCTGAGAGAAGGCAGGAGATACTTTGTTTTGTTTAGCGTCGCTTAGGTTAGACTGCTCTCTTTAATGGATCAGTCGTCCACCAGGCTACACTCTACGATTAGGGGGAGGTGGGAGAGGAAGCGTTGATTGTCTCAGTTAGTGAGACAGAGGAATGGGGTTCAGTGTTTTACTGTTAGGAAATATTTGTTTCAACAGATCTTTACATATTTTCCTCACTACAAAATATTCATGCTGTCCTTGTGGTTACTAAACCATGTGTAGCTCAGTTTGCAACGCCAGGGTTGTGGGTTCGATTCCATGGGGGGGCCAGTATGAAAAATATATATGTATGCACTCCTAACTTTAAGTCGCTCTGGATAAGAGCGTCTGCTAAATGACTAAAATGGAAATGGAAAAGATTTTAGATTTGCCTTTATGCTATAGCTTATTCCATGTTTACATCTTTGGTTAAATGACTTCAAATGCTAAACTTAAATTTACTTTGTGGAATGTCTGTGGAGTTTGTAAACTATCCAAGCTTAAAACAGGTTATTACTAGGCTTAAACAACTTCATTCATCTATTGTGTTCCTACAAGAAACTCACTTGTTGAAGGATGAGCTACTTAAAGTATGCAGGAGATGACAAGGGCCAGTAATAGCATCCTATTTCTCCTCTCATTCTCATGGTGATATGGTTTTAATTCACTAATCTGTTCCGTTTCAAGTGGATACTATTATAACTGATACAGCTGGTAGATACATTTTGATACAGGGAACTCTTTTGAATGAGCATATTAATCTGGTTAATGTTTATGGTCCTAATGATGATAATCCCAAATTCTTTGAGAATGTATTTCTATTGATAGCCTCCATTCCTGGTAAAGTCCTAATGGCAGGGGACTTTAATTGCACTCTTGATCCTCATCTAGATCGCTCCTCTGGTTTAGACACTTCCCACTCGCAGAGTAGAAAGAAAGTACAGCATTTCATTAAGGATTTAAATCTATGTAAACCTTGGAGGACTCAGAACCCGAGTAAAAGGGAGTATTCATGTTACTCGTCAACATTTAAATCATATTCTCAGGTAGACTACTTTTTAGTTTCTTGCTCATTGCTTCCCAATGTAGCAGGAAGTGGATATGATACTATTGTTTTGAATGACCATTCCCCTGTGTCATTATTCTATAGGGATACAAAACTAGTAAAAGGATCCTCTAGATGGCGTTTGCATCCCAGATGGTTACAGGACCCAGACTTCTTACATTACGTTGGAGTGCATATAGATGTTTATTTGACATTGAACACTGACCAAACGTCAGCGAGTACCAGATGGGAGGCTTTCAAAGCACATATTTGAGGGCAAATTATACGTTTTACCAGTTTCAAATCTAATAAAATCAGAAAATGAGAGACGGAGAACAAAATGAGAGAATTGGAGAGGGAAGCTTTTTTGGATAACTCAGTAGAAGTAAACAAGGAATGATTTGGTCTTAAAGCTCAGTATGAAGAACTTCCCACCTCTAAGGCTGCAAACAGCTTAACTAGGCAGAAACAGTCCTATGATCAAGGTGAAAAACCTGGTAAATTGCTGGCCTGGCACATTAAGAAGTAAAATTCAGCCTTTAATGCAATTCATAATTTACAAGGACAATTATCAATGGATCCTGTAGAAATAAACCAAACATTTGCTTCCTACTACAACACACTTTACAACTCTGAATCTCCTGAGAACTGAACTAGTCAGGTCTTGATTTTCCCTCTACTTCAGAAGACACTAAATTGGATCTGGAAAAGGAATTGGATGGTGTTGAAATATCTGATGCTATTTTCGATATGAAGGGAGGTTAAGCGGAAGGTCCAGATGGGCTCCCAATAGATATTTAAGGACAAACTTCTAGGTCCACTTTTGGATATGTACAGTGCATTAATAAAGTACTCAGACCCCTTGATTTTTTCCACAATTTGTTACGTTACAGCCTTCTTCTGAAATGAATTAAATAAAAAAATTCCTCATCAATCTACACACAATACCTCATAATGACAAAGTGAAAACAGGTTCTTAGACATTTTTGCAAATGTATTAAAAAACAGCAGAAATACCTTGTTTACATAAGTATTCAGACCCTTTGCTATGAGACTTGAAATTGAGCTCAGGTGGATCCTGTTTCCATTGATCATCCTTGAGATGTTTCTAAAACTTAATTGGAGTCCAACTGTGGTAAATTCAATTCATTGGAGCTGATTTGGAAAGTCACACAACTGTCTATATAGGTGACCAAGAACATGATGGTCACTCTGACAGAGCTCCAGAGTTCCTCTATGGAAATGTGAGAACCTTCCAGAAGGACAACCATCTCTTCAGCACTCCACCAATCAGGCCTTTATGGTAGAGTGGCCAGACGGAAGCCACTCCTCAGCAAAAGGCACATGACAGCCCGCTTGGAGTTTGCCAAAGGCACCTAAAGGACTCGGACCATGAGAAACAAGATTCTCTGGTGTGATGAAGCCGAGATTGAACTCTTTGGCCTGAATGCCAAGCGTCACGTTTGGAGGAAACCTGGCACCATCCTTATGGTGAAGCATGGTGGTGGAAGCATTATGCTGCGGGGATGTTGTTCAGCGGCAGGGACTGGGAGCCTAGTCAGGATCGAGGGAAAGATGATTGGAGCAAAGTACAGAGAGATCCTTGATGATAACCTGCTCCAGTGCACTCAGGACCTCAAGACCGGGCGAAGGTTCACCTTCCAACAGGACAACGACCCTAAGCACACAGCCAAGACAACGCAGGAGTGGCTTCGGGACTAGTCTCTGAATGTCCTTGAGTGGCCCAGCCAGAGCCGGGACTTAAATCGAACATCTCTGGAGACCTGAAAATAGCTGTGCAGCGACGCACCCCATCCAACCTGACAGAGCTTGAGAGGATCTGCAGAGAGGAATGGGAGAAACTCCCCAAATACAGGTGTGCCAAGCTTGTAGCGTCATACACATTAAGACTTTGGCTGAAATCACTGCCAACGGTGCATAAACAAAGTACTGAGTAAAGGGTCTGAAAACTTATGTAAATATGATTGTTCAGTTGTTGTTGTTTTTGCTTTGTCATTATGGGGTATTGTGTGTAGATTGATGAGGGGAAAAAAACTATTTAATCAATTTTACAATAAGGCTGTAACGTAACAAAATGTCGAAAAAGTCCAGAGGTCTGAATACTTTCCGAATGCACTGTATATAGACAGGTGTGTGCCTTTCCAAATCATGTCCAACAAACTTAGTTAGATAGAACCTGCTCTTACCCTGAGAAACAGATTTCCCAATCTTCTTCTCCTCTTCTTCATCTTTAATGTTGACATTCAGCTCCAGTGTTTGACTGCAGTCTTCCAGCTTCACTGATGCCATCTCTGGATCCTGCAGTAAACTGGGCTCCACTGTCACAATCAGGACCCAGTGACTGTAGGTTTGGACTCAGTGTGGAAGTAAGAGAGGCAGGCTGGGTTTTGTCCTCACTGTTGATGTTAACCGGCCTCAGACTTATCTGAAAAGGCCAGTAGTAATAAAGAGAAACAGACACAAAAAGTTATTGTCTTGACAGTTCTGGCACTTTCTTTATTCTCTAAAAATATTTTCACTTTTTTCTTGTTCAATTATCTAATTCAGTGCTTTACTTGGACTGAAATAGGTGCCAGTACTCATTTCGGGTGCCGGTACTGTTTATATTAAGGTGCAGGAGCTCCACAATACTTTTGAGCTAATACCTAACCTATAGTAGATAAATGCATAAATGACTCAAAATCCATTTAGTACAAGGTTACAGTTTGTCATAGATAGCACTATGTGCTAATTTCCTTAAACCTTGTCTTCACTGTATTACTTCAATCAAAAACCAATTGTATTTCCTGTTCACACCATAGCAACATTTATTGATAAAGACAGAAACAACAGAATGTGTCTGAATATTAGTACACATGTAGAAAACCGATAATCATTACATTCAGCTTCAAAACAGTAGTGCGACCGTGAAATTGTCTCTATCTGATGCACCCGCACTGTCCTCACTGAAGTCCGTTGACGCTGACCGAGAGGACGCCGCCATTTTATCAGCTTGGGAATTTTACACAAAACCAATAATATGCTAAACGAACACAGAAATCTCAAATAAATTGATTATTTATGAAATTACCATGAGAAAATTATGTACATCCACTCAGACAAACCCAAAGTCTCTAGCTATGTGACTTGTAAAATAGTTTTTATCACGTTCTTCACTTGGTTTGACACAAAAATAACACATCAAACCTTTACCAAACGTGATAATACCTTAACGGATGTGTTACCTAGCATGGTATGACATGTTCTTTCGACATTAGAAAGTTTAAACGTGCTATGACATACCTCTAGTAATAAATAGAAACGGACACAAATGTTATCTTCTTGACAGCACAGTTCTGGCGCTTTCTTTATTGTGAAGAATGGTGCCCGCCTGCCCGGAACTTCCTGTTCCCCCACTACTAACGGTCCGTGCATTCCGAGATCAGATTACAACATTTCATTAAATTACTAAAAAAGTGTCAACTGTAGAAATGTATTTCCCTTTATAGTTTATTAGGCTAAGCATGACCTACATCCAAATAATTTATCTAGGGTTGGAACCGGTTAAGGGAACAGAACTGAAAAATAACGTTAAAAAGAAAAGGAAACTAAAGTGTTCTATACTTTTCAGGAACAGCAGTTATTTTAAAATCATGTAATCCAGGTAATAACCTTATTTTACTTTCCGGGTATTTTTCTCCAGTCCCACAAAATCGCAACAAAGCTCACTGTAGAAACGTATTGCAGTTACTGCCTGCCAGCTGGAATGGAAATCTTTGCCAGTGGGTGTGCGTGTGGAAACTACCTGCTCCTCCCCTCTGAAGCATAGGTTACTGTATCCTACTGACAACGTTACAAGCATGATTCAGAAATTAGGGAGATATGTTTAATTTGAGAAGAATGGATTAACTTTTTCAATGCTAGTTAAGGATACTATAGTCACCACGTTTCACATTGGATTTATTAACGACATAAAGGTAAGACCTGTTTTTAATTCTAGTGCTACACTGCACTGCACAAACAAGGTTGTTAGCTAGCTAGCTAACATCTGCTCTGGTCCAACGTTAAACCAACTCTGAAGTTCAAAGACATTCAAAGTTCCTCCATAGAAGCCGCTCCTCCGTAGGTATAATTATGTGGGCCTAATTCAGATAATGCAGGTCATAACACGATGCCCAGCTCTTCAATGCAAGCTTTCTCTATCCTCTAACGAGCTCTCCACACCCGCAAAATGTCGCACCTTACACTGTGATTGACAGCACAGTGTGCTCTGAATGATTTTCCTATACAGATACTCTGTGGTGTTCTAGTGTATTTATTCTCCCACTTGGATGTCACTTCCACAAGCTTTAAATTGAGGGCCAGGTTGTCAGGATGGGTAATGTACTGTACACATTAATTACAAGTACTCCTAAAGATACACTTAATTTTAATTGGCTAAATGCTGTGTAACAACTAGTAATTACATTGTACTTGGCTAACATTACATGTACTATGCTTTGAAATAGTGTCTTATTCTTCATCTGGGATTTGGATTTGTAAAATGTATTATAACATGTATTTAATATATGTCTGATCAGGCTCAGGTAGCATCAGGTTTGTATTTTCATGCTGATCAAAGCTCTAATCAAATCCAGACATTTATAAGTGTTATAATGCACACTCCACTGGCTTCCAGTTGAAGCTCGCATCTGTTACAAGTCCATGGTGCTTGCCTATGGAGCTGTGAGGGGAACGGCACCTCCGTACCTTCAGGCTCTGATCAGTCCCTACACCCAAACGAGGGCATTGCGTTCATCCTTCTCTGGCCTGCTGGCTCCCCTTCCTCTGCAGAAGCATAGTTCCCGCTCAGCCCAGTCAAAACTGTTCGCTGCTCTGGCACCCCAATGGTGGAACAAGCTCCCTCACGACGCCAGGACAGCGGAGTCACTCACCACCTTCCGGAGACATTTGAAACCCCACCTCTTTAAGGAATACCTGGGATAGGATAAAGTGGTTATCCCACTGGCTATAGGGTGAATGCACCAATTTGTAAGTCGCTCTGGATAAGAGCGTCTGCTAAATGACGTAAATGTAAATATAATGTAAATGAATGACACTTCCGGAAAATACCGGGTTACCCGGGAGAAGAGTGATTTATTCTCGGGATGGAACATTTGTATAATATCGAGGAAATATTAAACCCTGATGCGCATACCAGTTGATTCACAAGACACCAACTAAGTAACTTACATATACGGTATCTTCATTAGGCCTAATGGCATTTCATGTCCATGATAGGAAGTTTGTTGTAGTGACTCAGTAAGGCTAATTGTAAAAGTAACCCTCTAAAGTGCCATGTTTGTACAGTTTATTATGTGGAGGAAACATTTAGGCAGCCAGGACCATACACCAGGACCGCTCCGTAGGCCGCACTGTAGGCCTAGCTCTTACTGCAGTCCAGTGCCATGGACATCTTTGAAGTTTGGCCTCTAAGTAATTTAGGACGGCAACTTTATGAAGGCATCTTCAACGTGGTCTTATCGTACAAGGCTCTACAGACATGTAAAATAAAAACAGGCTATTTTTATTGTTCATATTATTTGCGTTGATGATGTATTGAAGTCAAGTGGTTCAACATTCAAATGCGACGGTCAGTGGAACACTTGCGCCACCAAGTGGACAATTGCTCAGTTCCCTTGTGGCATCAACGCTACCAGAGATATGTGATATAAGATCAAATGTTATGTCAATATTATTATCTCTAAATTGATTCCCCCACCCGTATTTCATATATTATTATTCAGATTTAGCTGTTAATCTGGATTTAATTTATAAACGCTTTCTGTCATTTCCGATTGGAGGGCAGATGACCACGTAACTTACGAACCTACCAATGTGTTACTTTGTAACAGTCTAAAGTGGTTATTCCCAACGTTGATCAACTCCCAATCTATGCCAAGGTTTTTTTTAAAGCATTATCTTTAAAGCATTATCACTGTACCATTTACACCCTGTATCCTGTGCATGTGACAAATAAACATTGATTTGATTAGAAGATTAACGCACCATTCACATCAGCTATCATAGTCAATATAACAGTGACTGACTGACTTGACCATCACTTTCTAGCCATCATTGACATTGAGATGAAGATGGTCAAATGTGAAAAGATAAAATACATTGTGATCGTAATAGAATTTAACAAAGCAATTCTGTTGTCTTTGCCTGCTTTATCTTTACAATGACAGGGGGTGCACCGTTCCTGGAGGTACTGCAATACCAGGTCGATGCGTGGAGTGGACGGAGCAAGCCCCTATTCCATCTCCCTGTTCCAAAAATCAATGTAATATATGGTCCCCAGATAGGGGACGTATCAGATATTAAACTGATAAGAACAGCCAGAACCGTGCGAGGGCCTGGGTCTTGTTGCTGACCAGGGAGGTGGCGAGAGTGAGATGTAACGCTGTATAGCGGCTGCCCAGGAACAAGTAGAGGTCAGGCAAGCCTTCCCCCCCCCCCTGAGCCTGGGCCTCTTTACCACCTCCCTCCTCAGCCTCTCCCACTTGCTTCCCCACAGAAAATAAAAAAGCATCCGGTCCAGAGCTAACAATGTTTTCCTAGGAGGGATAAAAACAGAACTGATTAATAAAAGGACAGGTAAAATCACAGCCTTGATGATTAAAACCTTGCCCTCAAAAGTCAGTCGTCTCAGTCCCCAAAAACCCAGTCTCTGTCTTACAGTCGCTAAAATCCCAGTCCAATTACCACTACCTCCTCCCTCCCTGACTGATAAGAACAGATTTTTTATTTTGGAAAAGTTTTTTATTGTACATTTCCTTTTAAAACAGCTCACATTTTTAATTCATTTGCACACATAAAAACGGCATAAGTTGTTTATTTAAAACAATAAAACAATCATGCATAAAAGTACCTTTTCCTGTAAAAGCCAATCTATAAAAGCCATTTAAAATGTGCATAAATGATTTAACAAAGTAAAACATTTTTAAGACATGGAAAGCCTGTCAAAAGTCACTTTGTTAAAAAGCTGTCTTCGGTCCTTTGTACAGGAACGGTCCTTATCAAAAAAGCCTCCTCCTGCTCTTCCTGAATCGACTCCGTACCCATCCGTCGGGGCCCAGAGGAGACTCCTCCCCTAGGCGCATCGCCCTAGGCGCCGCAGCGCTGTCAGGCCGTGGCCGCCGGGACCTCAGGTGTTGTGGGGGACCCTTCGCCTGGGGTCGAGGCCCCCTGTCGTTCGTACCACCCCAGGGCTTCCGTGGCTACCAAAGCCACTGCCTGGGGGGTGGTCTCTACCTGTTTTCCTACCAGCAGGTTGCGGGAGGACCATACACCAAGGCTGTATAGCGGCTGCCCAGGAACAAGTAGAGGTCAGGCAAGCCTTCCCCCCTGAGCCTGGGCATAACAACGGTTTGGCGCAACGTGGCCCATCCTGCTCTGCTGAATTGGCATCGTGACCTGTCCTGGATGGTCGCCCATGAGATCCTCCCGGTCAGGGCCGTTATGCACTCCCGGGGCATGGCGAGGACATCCGCGTGCCCCCGACCAGGCTGCGGCCAAGAAGAGTCGGTGAGGCACTTGCTCTGGGAGTGCAGAGTCGCACGGGACCTGTGGAAGGAAGCAGGCCCCCTGATCTCCCCACGTCTGCCAGCAGGGGAGGACCTAACGCCTCAGCTCGTGCTGTATGGGGTGGGCCGAAGGCCTATAACAACAAAGGCCTTCACACAACTCTGGCCCACCCTCACGTGTCTGAAGGACGCACTCCTCCCGCAACCTGCTGGTAGGAAAACAGGTAGAGAGGAGACTGGTGATTGGCCAGAGGAGGGAGTTTCATTGTTTATAAATAAGGGGGTTAGGGGAGGAAGACGTCAGAACAGCCATGGCAATCTGAGGAGCCGTTCTCCAGACCTCGCGAGTCTGTTACTCATGCTGAAGCTTGTGGTCTGAATAAACCTTATGATCAACGTTCAGTATGAGCAGACTCCTTTTGTTCATCAGCAATAATTGCCACCACTCACTCGATACGACATTAACAAAGTGTCTTTTGACAGGCTTTTCATGTCTTAAAATTGTTTTACTTTGTTAAATCATTTGTACACATTTTAAATGGCTTTTACTAATCGGCTTTTACTAGAATGGGTACTTTTATGTAGGATTGTTTTTATTGTTTTAAATAAACAACATGTACCTGTTTAAATGTAATTGTAATATAATGCTGGTTTTTATGCACTTTATGCCGTTTTTATGTGTGTAAATGAATTTCAAATGTGAGCTGTTTTAAAAGGAAATGTACAATAAAAAACTTTTCCAAAAGAAAAATCTGTTCTTATCAGTTTAATATCTGATACGTCCCCTATCTGGGGACCATATATTAAATTGATTTTTGTGATTTACGATCACAATGTATTTTATATTTTCACATTTGACCATCTTCATCTCAATGTCAATGATGGCTAGAAAGTGATGGTGAAGTCAGTCACTGTTATATTGACTATGATAGCTGATGTGAATGGTGCGTTAATCATCTAATCAAATCAATGTTTATTCGTCACATGCACAGGATACAGGGTGTAAATGGTACAGTGATAATGCTTTAAAGATAATGCTTTAAAAAAACCTTGGCATAGATTGGGAGTTGATCAACGTTGGGAATAACCACTTTTGACTGTTACAAAGTAACAAATTGGTAGGTTCGTAAGTCACGTGGTCATCTGCCCTCCAATCGGAAATGACAGAAAGTATTTATAAATTAAATCCAGATTAACAGCTAAATCGGAATAATAATATATGAAATACGGGTGGGGGAATCAATTTAGAGATAATAATATTGACATAACATTTGATCTTATATCAAATATCTCTGGTAGCGTTGATGCCACAAGAGAACTGAAGCAATTGTCCACTTGGTGGCGCAAGTGTTCCACCGACCGTCGCGTTTTCCAAGCAGTCCTTTGTGGTCCATTCAGCTGCATTTGAATGTTGAACCACTTGACTTCAATACATCATCAACGCAAATAATATGAACAATACAAATAGTCTGTTTTTATTTTATATGTCTGTAGAGCCTTGTACTATAAGACCACGGTGAAGAGGCCTTCATAAAGTTGCCCTCCTAAATTACTAGAGGCCAAACTTCAAAGATGTCCATGGCACTGGACTGCAGTAAGAGCTAGGCCTACAGTGCGGCCTACGGAGCGGTCCTGGTGTATGGTCCTGGCTGCCTAAATGTTTCCTCCACATAATAAACTGTACAAACATGGCACTTTAGAGGGTTACTTTTACATTTACATCATTTACATTTTAGTCATTTAGCAGACGCTCTTATCCAGAGCGACTTACAGGAGCAATTAGGGTTAAGTGCCTTGCTCAAGGGCACATTAACGTCATTTAGCAGACGCTCCCAGGTATTCCTTAAAGAGGTGGGGTTTCAAATGTCTCCGGAAGGTGACATTTTACAATTAGCCTTACTGAGTCACTACAACAAACTTCCTATCATGGACATGAAATGCCATTAGGCCTAATGAAGATACCGTATATGTAAGTTACTTAGTTGGTGTCTTGTGAATCAACTGGTATGCGCATCAGGGTTTAATATTTCCCCGGTGTTTTACAAATGTTCCATCCTGAGAATAAATCACTCTTCTCCCGGGTAACCCGGTATTTTTCGCCAAAAAAGGAAGTGTCATCCAAAAGCATTATAACGCTTATAAATGTCTGGATTTGATTAGAGCTTTGATCAGCATGAAAATACAAACCTGATGCTACCTGAGCCTGATCAGACATATATTAAATACATTTTATAATACATTTGACAAATCAAAATCCCAGATGAAGAATAAGACACTATTTCAAAGCATAGTACATGTAATGTTAGCCAAGTACAATGTAATTACTAGTTGCTACACAGGATTTAGCTAGTTAAAATGAAGTGTATCTTTAGGAGTACTTGTAATTAATGTGTACAGTACATTACCCATCCTGACAACCTGGACCTCAATTTAAAGCTTGTGGAAGTGACATCCAAGTGGGAGAATAAATACACTAGCACACCACAGAGTATCTGTATAAGAAAATCATTCAGAGCACACTGTGCTGCCAATCACAGTGTAAGGTGCGACATTTTGCTGGTGTGGAGAGCTCGTTAGAGGATAGAGAAAGTTTGCATTGAAGAGCTGGGCATCGTGTTATGACATGCATTATCTGAATTAGGCCCACAGAATTAAAAACGTTCCAGGATGTCACCAAAGTTATTTAAGTCCCTACATAAGTCATGATAACGTTATTGTGAAACGTTCCTTCTACGTAGCTGTGGTGTCCGCTGACAAAACGTATGTCCCAAGTCTTTTCAGGACGTAGAAATGTGGGGGATTTTAAACAGTTAAATATGTGTATTTTTAAGTTAACCTCATAACGTTGCTAAACGTCAGAAAGTACGTTGAGAGCCCCATAAAATGCAGTTTCTGGTAACGTAACTTTCGTCAGTGGGTACCTATAGTACCAATAAGGCATATAACAGTGTGATGGGGACAAGGACATTCCGGCTGGCCAAACCCTCCCCTAACCCAGACAACGCTGGGCCAATTGTGCATCACCTCATGGGTCTCCCGGTCGTGGCTGGCTGCGACACAGACAGGTATCGAACCAGCATCTGTAGCAACGCAGCTGCGATGCAGTGTCTTAGACCACTGCGCCACTCGGGAGGACCCTTAAGACACGTCATTTAATCTACCCTGAACATATACACAGTATCCTGTCGGTAGGTGTCCACTGACGAAATATGCAAAATGCCAGAAAATAAGTGATTTTTTTACATAAACTGTATCACAATAGATTCGTAAACAAAATCACAGCAATAAGCTCAAAATAACAAGTCAGTAAAAACATGAACACTGCACTCCAATCAAGAACTGTAAAACTGCTTAAAGCTAAAAGTGAATAACTATGTTATGTTTATTCAGGTGCTGCTGCTCCATCCTCATCCACAGTCTCTTCCTCGACCCGCTCCTGGAAGTCAAAATAACACAAACTGGTCATTATTTTCCATAAACAAATGATCAAAATGCCGGTTTAACGTCGACTCCCTACTACATTCCTTTTTTACTAGCACAATCATTTAGCTATATTGACCGACTGGATTAAAGTGAAGTAAAAAAAAATCTAAACAATCATAAAGTGTTATTTTTAATCATACCTTTCTCTTACTCTTGAGCCGAGCTGGTGCATGTTTGAGAGCTTCTGCTATTTTGTCATCTACCTCTTGGTAGGTAGCCTTGGGGTGTGCTTTCAGGGACGCTCCTATGTTGTGAAAAAGAATTGTAAATGGTACATTCCATGTCATATCATTACTTTTCCACCTATGCTGGCTGAGACAGAGATTGGGTATTGTCCCTCTCGTCCCCCATAGGCAGTTTTGGCCATGAGACCTCTCTCCTTCACCTTTCCCTTGTCCTCTCTCTCCGATCTTAACAGGTGGTAGGATTTCACATTCATTTGTAACTGCAGTGTTACTGATTTACTTCATTTGAAATGTTAATAAAAACACATTTGACTTACCATCACTTGATCTACTAAATAATAATAAATAAGGATCTAAACTTGTGCATTTACTTACTTGTGACAGCATCATAGATTGATAGCTCATTAAAGGCCCTCTTCCCCTTCCTGCCCTTCAAGGAGTAGCCTGTCCACAGCTCCTCTGTTCTAATTTTTCTCATCATTCGTCTGATTCCTGAGCCCAGGTCCAGGCCACAGCAGAGGGTCAGGTATCGGATCTGATAAAATAAATCCCACTCATTTGTGTGTTCCTCAGCTAAAACAGCTGGCCATACAGTTCTGATTGATAGTAATGAGAAATCATGTTTGTAGTGTATCATGTAATCATGGGCTAAAACTTGTGTAAACAGGCAGAGGGCTGATCGTTTCTTCTGAAGATAAGTTAAGTGTTAATTGGGAAATCAATCCAAACACTAAATAGGCATATGGCATATATGACAACTGCATTTCGTTGACATTAAGATATTTGGATTCAATAATATTGCAGGTTGCAATTTTCTCTCAAATCTGGACGCATTCAAGGGGCTCTTGATAAACAGCTAACTTATTTTTGTCAATTGCTTTCAAAATACTTGATATAGATTTCCCATTTTTTACAAACAGATCCATTTTAAATGGCCATCCCTACCATTTCCCTTCGATAGTGGGAGTCTTTAAGTGTTTCACAGATATCCTTTAGTTCCTCATTTGTTTCTGCAGGGTTTTGCAGCATTTCAAGTTGCCCCAAGGACTCTGACTCCTTTGGCTGCCGGGCCTCTATGGCCTCCATAACTTGGTTCAGAGCAGTCCTGAACTCTGTACGGATCATCTCCAGTTCCACCATTATCCTCTATGGCCTCCATAGCTTGGTTCAGAGCAGTCCTGAACTCTGTACGGATCATCTCCAGTTCCACCATTATCCTCTATGGCCTCCATAACTTGGTTCAGAGCAGTCCTGAACTCTGTACGGATCATCTCCAGTTCCACCATTATCCTCTATGGCCTCCATAGCTTGGTTCAGAGCAGTCCTGAACTCTGTACGGATCATCTCCAGTTCCACCATTATCCTCTATGGCCTCCATAACTTGGTTCAGAGCAGTCCTGAACTCTGTACGGATCATCTCCAGTTCCACCATTATCCTCTATGGCCTCTATAACTTGGTTCAGAGCGGTCCTGAACTCTGTACGGATCATCTCCAGTTCCACCATTATCCTCTATGGCCTCCATAACTTGGTTCAGAGCGGTCCTGAACTCTGTACGGATCATCTCCAGTTCCACCATTATCCTCTATGGCCTCCATAACTTGGTTCAGAGCGGTCCTGAACTCTGTACGGATCATCTCCAGTTTCACCATTATCCTCTATGGCCTCCATAACTTGGTTCAGAGCAGTCCTGAACTCTGTACGGATCATCTCCAGTTCCACCATTATCCTCTATGGCCTCCATAACTTGGTTCAGAGCAGTCCTGAACTCTGTACGGATCATCTCCAGTTCCACCATTATCCTCTATGGCCTCCATAGCTTGGTTCAGAGCAGTCCTGAACTCTGTACGGATCATCTCCAGTTCCACCATTATCCTCTATGGCCTCCATAACTTGGTTCAGAGCAGTCCTGAACTCTGTACGGATCATCTCCAGTTCCACCATTATCCTCTATGGCCTCTATAACTTGGTTCAGAGCGGTCCTGAACTCTGTACGGATCATCTCCAGTTCCACCATTATCCTCTATGGCCTCCATAACTTGGTTCAGAGCGGTCCTGAACTCTGTACGGATCATCTCCAGTTCCACCATTATCCTCTATGGCCTCCATAACTTGGTTCAGAGCGGTCCTGAACTCTGTACGGATCATCTCCAGTTTCACCATTATCCTCTATGGCCTCCATAACTTGGTTCAGAGCAGTCCTGAACTCTGTACGGATCATCTCCAGTTCCACCATTATCCTCTATGGCCTCCATAACTTGGTTCAGAGCAGTCCTGAACTCTGTACGGATCATCTCCAGTTCCACCATTATCCTCTATGGCCTCCATAACTTGGTTCAGAGCAGTCATGAACTCTGTACGGATCATCTCCAGTTTCACCATTATCCTCTATGGCCTCCATAACTTGGTTCAGAGCAGTCCTGAACTCTGTACGGATCATCTCCAGTTCCACCATTATCCTCTATGGCCTCCATAACTTGGTTCAGAGCAGTCCTGAACTCTGTACGGATCATCTCCAGTTTCACCATTATCCTCATCTCCACTGCTTGAATCCATCTACTGAATCCATACAGATATTTACAAACATGGCGTCACACTTGTGTTTTACCCCAGAAGATTAGGGTGATTTCACTACTGTTGTAAATACAAGTTTCACCCATACACAGCACCACAACTATTTGGAAAGTTCTAACAGTATGCACAAAGTAGTAATAAGACTTTAAATAACCTAATATGCAAAAATATGATGGTAATTGTATTCTATTGAGTGGCTTTGAAAGGTTTGTAAAGCTATAATACTTCATACAATTCAATTGTTTACCCTAAAACTACAACCAGACACTTACTGTCGCTCTGGCTTGAGGTGGCACATGGCCTCAAGTCCTCTGCATCTGCAACTTCAGAGAATATCACAGATGTCAAACCGTTACCACATTTATAGTACACACTTAACAGATTTTCCTGTTCATCCCATACAGTTGGTAGGAAAATAACTTTGAGAAAGTAGGCTTGTTTATCAGACTTGAACCATTATGTACCTTGTTGTAGGGTCTTTTCAAAGACACTGGCTCTTGAAGTTACTAGGTTAGCCACATTAGCAGCTAATTAGCGTTTCAGTTTTGGGGGGTAAATGCAGGTGAATATATTGATCAAAGTCACCTTGTCCTAGAGAGATTTACACTGTTATCAAAACGTTATGCCAGGGTAAACCTATCTTCCACCCAATGTAAAACTGGGATATATAAGATTTTTGTTGTTATTCTGTCCCTCACTGTTCAAATAAACCTACCATTAAAATTATAGACTGATCATTTCTTTGTCAGTGGGCAAACGTACAAAATCAGCAGGGGATCAAATACTATTTTCCCTCACTGTAAAATACCCCATTAAAAAATAAATAATCTAAAATGTGAAGTTTTGTCACACAACACAATGCCCAGTGGTGTAAAGTACTTAAGTAAAAATACTTTAAAGTACTACTTAAGTCGTTTTTTGGGTATCTGTACTTTACTTTACTATTCCTACTTTTGACAACTTTTACTTCACTACATTCCAAAACAACATGATGTACTTTTTACTCCATACATTTTCCCTGACACCTAAAAGTACTTGTTACATTTTGAATGCTTAGGACAGAAAAATGGTCAAATTCACGTAATTATCAAGAGAACATCTGAGTGTTGGTGTGCCCCTGGCTATCCATAAATACAATTTAAAAAATAAAATGGTGTCGTCTGGTTTACTTAAAATGAGGAATTTGAAATGATTTATACGTTTACGTTGACTTTTGATAGTAAAGTATATTTTAGCAATTACATTTACTTTTGATACTTAAGTATATTTAAAACCACATACTTATAGAATTTTACTCAAGTAGTATTTTACTGGGTGACTTTTCAGTTTTACTTGAGTCATTTTCTATTAAGGTATCTTTACTTTTACTCAAGTATGACAATTGGGTGCTTTTTCTACCACTGACAATGCCACAGATGTCTCAAGTTTTGAGGGAGCATGCAACTGGCATGCTGACTGCAGGAATGTCCACCAGAGCTGTTGCCAGATATTTTAATGGTAATTTCTCTACCATAAGCCGCCTCCAACCTTGTTTTAGTGAAATTGGCAGTATGCCCAACCACCCTCACAACTGCAGACCATGTGTATGGTGGTGTGTGGCCGTGTGGTTTGCTGATGTCAATGTCGTGAACACAGTACCCCATGTTAGTGTCAGGGTTATGGTATTGGCAGGCATAAGCTACGGAGAAGGAACAAAATGGCCTTTTATCAATGGAAAATGTAATGCACAGAGATACCATGACAAGATCCTGAGGCCCATTGTCCTGCCGACATCACGTCATGTTTCAGCATGATAATGCAGGGCCCAATGTCGCAAGGATCTGTACACAATTCCTGGAGGCTGAAAATGTCCCAGTTCTTCCATGTCCTGCATACTCACCAGACATGTCACCCATTGAGAATGTTTGGGAGGGCTGGATCGACGTGTACCACAGCTTGTTCCAGTTCCCGTCAATATACAGCAACTTCACACAGCCACTGAAGAGGAATGGGACAACATTCCACAGGCCACAATCAACAGATTGATCAACTCTATGCAAAGTAGAAGTGTCTCGGAGGAGGAGGCAGCAGCAGATACCCCAGTTCTCATGTAATGGGGTAGGGCCCAGTGATGCCAACTTAGCTATTTTGTTGCTAGATTTAGAAACTTTTCAGACTACCCTGGCAACTTTTTTTTCAAACATCACCTAGCAACAAATTTAGCTACTTTTAAAAACTTATTTGGAACTTTTAGTAACTTTTGAAAAGTGACTCAAACACTAAAATGCGCACATTTTACCTCTAAATGACACTAAAACGATTTTATCTGTCACACACTCAGTCACAACACACATGGCTGGCTGCAAAAGTGCATTGTGAGTGACGTCAGCAGCAGGCGCTCAGCTCGTGCACAGGCAGCAGGCCAGCCAAGCAGCGCAACAACCTGGAGAGAGCTGGAGAGAGATGCCTAGCGCACACATCATTATTTGAGTTTAGTTGCTTGTTCAATAAGATAGCATATATACCTTGTTATTAGCTTGTACCTATAATTGTTGATCAGTCAGGTAGCATGTTAACAAACTACCAATACACTGCTTGAAACTATAATTGTTCAGAATGTGTAGGTTTACTAGTTAAGAAAATAAATCAAATGTAATTGTTCAATAATGTGTCATGTGTAATTGTTCAATAATTCAATGTGTTGTGTTTATAAATAAAAATATCTGATCATATAAAATGTGTTGTGTTTATATTACTTTTACAAATACAAATATGTGATAATAAACAAACAAATCTAAACTAACAAATGTCAAATCATATTTGTCGCTGAGATGGCCAGTCAATTTGATTCACGTTATTGTGTATTCTACATAATGACGCAATTTTATGTTATAACGAAAAATGTATGCACTCACTAACTGTAAGTCGGTCTGGATAAGAGCGTCTGCTAAATTACTAAAATGTAATGTCATCATCACGTAATGACATCACAACGTCATTTAGCAACTTTTAGCAACACATTGACCTGCCTCTAACAACTTCCCCTGAAAATTAGTTGGCAACCCTGCAGGGGAGTTGTTCTTTCAACTTTCACATTTCTCTTAGACTTTCCAACATAATAATAGCCACATGGGCACATCAGGAAATATACCACACATTTTGTTTTACAGGAAATTCTCCCCAGGACATACATTTTATTTCCAGTATGAGGGTGAAGAAAGAAATCCCCCTTGGTCATCACATTACAGTTCTCACAATGATTTGAGGGGAGGGTGGATAGGAAATGCTGAGGGGGAACATATTCATCTGCTCTTACTAGGCTGTCCTTTATGTTTCTAGCATGTTTAAAAGAGAATCAAGAGATATTCTGAAAAGGCCGGCACACAGAGGGATCCCAGTCCTAAATAGAAGTCAGAGATCAAACTCCTGGTTCTCCCCTGTTCCTTCCACACGCCCTCCCATTGTACTGTATGTATGAACACATTTTGAACAATGGCTGCCTAAAATGCTGTGGTGCTTACAAACACAATAGGAAAGGTTGTGGTAGACGTGGGCCATCACAGGTGAGTTCACAGCTCTTTTACTCTGAGCATTCATATCAATGACTCACCCTCAGATGGACCATCAATGCCAGAGTTCTACAAGACTGTTTACATAATCAACGGGGCATTTCAACAGTCTGTCCCTCAATATAGTCCTGGGCATATATTGTTTATCTTACTATTGTTATAACTGCTAACTTTTTAGCATTTGTGGCACAAATCCATTGCAAGTCAATGGTACGTATACAGTCACAGTGAAAGTCTACACACCCCTTTACATTTTGCAAGCTTAAATCTTAATAGAGATTCAATATAGTGTTTATCCTGCCGATCTACAAAAACTATTCCACATTCTCAGTGTAAGAAAATTGTAGAACAATTTTATTTCTAAAGATATCCAGTAGTTTTGATTACATATATTTTCACACCCCATGAAACAGTTCTACAGCATCTGTACATGTGTGTTGTGGCTTGTAACTTGCTAGGTAGCAGTTTAAGACATGGGTTGAATCCTATTCAACCCATCCAATGTGAGTACATGTTGAAGTACAGTAGATTAATAAAGCTACAGTACTGCAGCTGGTGACAAAGCTGCGTATATTGAAAAAGCTTGTTAGTGCATAGGTCAAATGTATCTTTGTGATGCTCATTTCAGGTCTTTTTTTTACAGCTTTAGACAAACACTAAATATTTCACTTAAAACATAGTTTTGTTGTATTTAATGATAGAGAAGAGAAGAGTTTGACCAACACAGATTCATGTCCAATCTTTGAGGACGTGTCTACATTGTTAGAGTGGTCACATGCCAATCTGTTCCATATAATAGACAGTCTTTGGAACAGTGGAAAGCTGCATGTCTCCTTGGTTGTTGCTAAGCAGGCATTCTTCTTCTATGGTGTTTATTGGTGGTGTTCAGACCAACGTTAAAGGTACATCACTGCCACCTTCTGGGCTGGAGTGTGATAGAGACATGTGGTTCTGTCCTGGTGAGATCACAGGGTCAAAGAAAACTCCTGACTGTGGTCATACCAAAACACTCCAGGCACTCAGCCCATAAGAGCCATTCATACTGTCAGATATAATATGGAAGAACTGAATACAACCACAAGAACCATTCATACTGTCAGATCTAATATGTAAGAACAGAATACAAAAGAGAAGGAGAGGTTGACCAGTACAAATTAATGCACTAATGTTATTTTTCATTGGCAGATCAATGCAGTTTTCCAAACATAATCATCATCAGTTGTTTTGTAAGATTTTAACTAACTGAACAAAAATATAAACACAACATTCAACAATTTTACTGGGGTACAGTTCATATAAGGAAATCAATCAATTGAAATACATTCATTAGGCCCTAATCTATGGATTTCACATGACAGGGGCCCTCCCATCAGCCAATAAGAATGATTTTTCCCCACTAAAAGGGCTTTACTACAGATATAAATGCTCCTCAGTTTCATCAGCTGTCCGGGTGGCTGGTCTCAGATGATCCTGCAGGTTAAGATGCCAGATGTGGAGGTCCTGGGCTTGCACGGTTACACGTGGTCTGTGGCTGTGAAGCCAGTTGGATGTTCTGCCAAATTCTCGGTAGAGAAATGTACATTCAATTCTCTGGCAACAGCTCTTGTGAACATTCCTGCAGTCAGCATGCCAATTGTGCACTCCCTCAAAATGTAGACATCTGTGGCATTGTGTTGTGTGACAAAACTGCACATTTCAGAGTGGCCTTTTATTGTACCCAGCACAAGGTGCACCTGTGTAATGATCATGCTGTTTAATCAGCTTCTTGATATGCCACAACTCGCAGGTGGATTGATTATCTTGGCAAAGGAGAAATGCTCACTAACAGAAATGGAAACAAATTTGTGCACCAAATTTGAGAGAAATAAGCTTTTTGTGCGTATGGAAAATAGCTGGGATCTTTTATTTCAGCTCATGAAACATGGGACCAACACTTTACATGTCAAGTTTATATATTTTTTCAGTATAGTTTTAGAAGACAATTAACTAAATACGTAGTCATTTAATTTTAATTGTCACATGCTTGGTAAACAACAGGTGTAGACTAACAGTGAAATGTTGACCAACAATGGAGAACACAATTAAACAATTATAATAATAGGAAAAAGATTGTAGTACGAGGAATTAATACACAATGAGCAATGGTAGCTTGGCTATATACATGGGGTGCCAATACCTAGTCAATGGTAGCTTGGCTATATACATGGGGTGCCAATACCTAGTCAATGGTAGCTTGGCTATATACAGTGCAATCTGAAAGTATTCAGACCCCTTAACTTTTTCCACATTTTATTACGTTACAGCCATATTCTAAAGTTGGTTAAATCATTTTTCCCCTTCATCAATCTACACACAATACCCCATAATGTCAAAGCAAAAGACAGGTTTTTAGACATTATTCCTAATTTATTAATAAAAAATGGAAATATCTAAGTATTCAGACCCTTTACTCAGTACTTTCTTGAAGCACCTTTGGCAGCGATTACAGCATCGAGTCTTCTTGGGTATGATGCTACAAGCTTAGCACACCTGTATTTGGGGAGTTTCATTCATTCTTCTCTGCAGATCCTCTCAAACTCTGTCAGGTTGGATGGGGAGCGTTGCTGCACAGCTATTTTCTGGTCTCTCCGGAGATGTTCAATCGGGTTCAAGTCTGGGCTCTGGCTGGGCCAGGTGAACCTTCGCCCCAGTCTGAAGTCCTGAGCACTCTGGAGCAGGTTTTTAACAAGGATCTCTCTGTACTTTGCTCCGTTCATTATTCCCTCGATCCTGACTAGTCTCCCAGTCCCTGCCTCTGAAAAACATCTGCACAGCATGATACTGCCACGACCATGCTTCACCGTAGGCATGGTGCCAGGTTTCCTCCAGAAGTGACGCTTGGTATTCAGGCCAAAGAGTTCAATCTTGGTAACAACAGACCAGAGAATCTTGTTTCTCATGGTCAGTCCTTTAGGTGCCTCTTGGCAAACTCCAAGCGGGCTGAACTCTGGTGCTCTGTCAAAGTGATCATCGGGTTCTTGGTCACCTCCCTGACCAAGGCCCTTCTCCTCCGATTGCGCAGTTGGCCGGGCGGACAGCTCTAGGAAGAATCTAGGTGATTCCAAACTTCTTCCATTTAAGAATGGAGGAGGCCACGGTGTTCTTGGGGACCTTCAATGCTGCAGACATTTTTGGTACCCTTCCCCAGATCTGTGCCTCATCACAATCCTGTCTCGGAGCTCTACGGACAATTCCTTCAACCTCATGGCTTGGTTTTTGCTCTGACATGCAATGTCAACTGTGGGATGTTATATAGACAGATGTGTGCCTTTTCAAACCATGTCCAATCAATTGAATTTATCTCAGGTGGACTCCAATCAAGTTGTAGAAACATCTCAAGGAATATCAATGGAAACAGGATGCACCTGAGCTAAATTTCGAGATTCATAGCAAAGGGTCCGGAATACTAATGTAAATAAGGTTTTGCAAAAATGTCTAAACCTGTTTCCACTTTGTCATTATGGGATATTATGTGTAGATTGATGAGGGATTGTTGTTGCTTTTGTTGTTTGTAAAAAAAAAAAACATTTTTACAATAAGGCTGTAACTTATTTTTTTGTTAAAAAAGTCAAGGGGTCTGAATACTTTCAGAATGCACTGTATAGACACTAACTATTTCACTTTAAACACTTTGTTATATTTATTGGCAAGAGAAGAGGTTGCCCAGCACAAATTAATGTACAAACATGATTTTTCATTACATATTTGTAATTTAGCAGATGCTCTTATTCAGAGCGACTTATAGGACCAATTGGGGTTAATTGCCTTGCTCAAGGCCACAATGACAGATTTTTGACCTAGTTGGCTCGGGATTCAAACCAGCGACCTTTCAGTTACTGGCCCAACACTCTTAACCGCTAGGCTACCTGTTAAATACATAACACAATACGTGACATAAGTAGAATACAGAACACTTGAAACATTACAGGACATTTTTCATGATGGAAATTGAAATATTAAAATGTGATTTAAAAAAAGCAGTGGGTAGAGTGGCGTTTCACAGGCGGTTTGTACGGGCAGTTATACAGGACAGTTTGTGGCTGTTTCTCAGGAGCCTGGTGGTGCAGTTACCTCTGTTTGGAGGGAGCAGGTCATTCAGTGGATGGTCAAGAGTGTGCATGTCCTTCGCCAGGTGCACTGCAGCCTGTTCTCGCCTGCTCTGCAGTGACGGGAGCTGTGGTTGGACTGCTCCACCTCTGGAGATGATCCTCAAGGCCCTCCTCTGCACCCTGTCTAGTTGGGCCTGCTGCTTTTTACTGCATCCAACTAACAGCACTCCACTGTATTCCAGACAAGGCCTGGCCAGTATAGTATAGACTGTGACCAGATCTTCAGTAGGACATTACTGGCAAGAACAGTCAAAAAGGCGTATCGAGGCCATTCTCACTGGCTGCTCCAGGTGTCACCACTGAGGTTAGAGTCTAGATGAAAACCAAGATACTTGGTTGTTATTACCACTGGTACTTCCTGTCCTCCTAGGATTAGTGGTGCAGTTTGTGGATGGTCCTCTGACCAAGGGCTAAATGTGCCAGTTGCCATCACCCTCTGCCCTCTTTCGGTGGTGTAGCTGTGGAGTCAGGCTAGTAACCTTGGACAGAGTTCAATGTCAGACAGATGTTGCAGGAACTATGGGTGATCTACTCGATCAAAGGCTTTGGACACATCAGCAAGTAACACCCTCACCATTGTTGGGTTTATGGAGTCTGTAGCTGTCAGCCAGAAGTATGTGGCTTTCACAAGGGCGGTAGTAGTGCTGGACTTTGGGAGGTAGTCATACCGAATCGTGCACTAAGATAACACCTCCTACTGGCAGGGGACAGTTTTAACAATGTGTTTGATGACAGGGGCTAGATCTTCTGCATGCTCTTTAGTAGCCAGGCTGGAATTCCATCAGGCCCACATGCTTTACGTGCTCTGAGTCTGTTCAGAGCTTGCTTTAACTGGCCAATGCTGCACAGCTCAACCTGCTTTGTAGACATGGGCAGGGGGAAGATGGCAAGAGGTGTGGTGCTTGTCCATGCCTCAGCAAAGAAGCCATTCAAAACATCAGCCACGTCGTCGTCTTCAATTCCCTCGACCTGTATTCTCCCTCCTGATGTTTTCTTTGGTCCCAGTCCATTGTTAATGAAGTCCCACCATTCCTTAGGGTTTTTCTTCTTTAGGTCCTGGATTTCAGTTTTGTAGTAGCCTGTCTTTGCTTCCTTGATAAGCATTTGCACTGTGTTTCTGTATTTTCTCCATGTCATTGTTTCTCCCCATCTGTTGAAAATATTCTGTATTTTCCTGATGGCAGCCTTTATTCTTTCAGTCATCCAGGGCTGGTCCAGTGTTGTTGTTTTCTTATTTCTTATTGGCATGCATACATCAAGTGCAGTTTGAATGCAGGAGTTGAACGTCTCCACCTTTGCATTGATGCTCTCCACCTCATATGGCAGACCAGTCAGTACTGGCCATACATCGTGCAAAGGTCTCCTTTCTGTTCTGGGTTACCAGATGTCCTTTTTTCCACTGCACCTCACTTCTCCCTCCTGATGTTGTGTTTGGAGAGAACAGCAGACATTTGTGATCACTGGATCTGAGAGGAGCAAGTACAGTGGGTTGTGTGTATCAGATCTGGGATGGAGTCCCCTCTGTGGTCTTGTCTTTGACCACTACCACTTCTTATGTATACGTTGGTGTCTTTTAAATTGCCCAATCTGTAGAATCTCGTCTCACTGTCAGTGCAGTAATAAGTATTATCTCCAGTGTGTAACCGTTGGTGTGTTTTTACGTTGCCAATCGGGAGAAACTCTTGCCATATTAAGAGCATAAGTAAGGATTCTCTCCTGTGTGTGTTTTCTGATGATGCTGTAGCTCATCTGTTGTTTTTAGATCAGTGGAAAGGCTTTTCTCCTGTATGTATATGTTCATGTTATTTTAAGTTGCCAAGTTCAGAGAAACTCGCCCCACAGTCAGAGCAGGAGTAAGGCTTCTCTCCTGTATGTATACGTTCATGTTGTTTTAAGTTGACAAGCTGAGAGAAACTTGACCCACAGTCAGAGCAGGAGTAAGGCTTCTCTCCTGAATGTATGTATACGTTCATGTTGTTTTAAGTTGCCCAGTCGAGAGAAACTCTTCCTACAGCAAGAGCAGGAGTAAGGCTTCTGTCCTGTGTGTGTTTTCTGATGAAGTCTTAGCTCAGTTGATGTCGTGAAGCATTTTACACAGTCAGAGCAGGAGTAAGGCTTCTCTCCTGTGTGTGTTCTCAGATGAACTGTTAGGTTAGTTGATGTTGTGAAGCACTTTACACAGTCAGAGCAGGAGTAAGGCTTCTCTCCTGTATGTATACGTTTATGTCTTTTTAAGTTGCCAGGTTGAGAGAAATTTGCCCCACAGTCACAGCAGCAGTAAGGCTTCTCTCCTGTGTGTATACGTTCATGTTGTTTTAAGTTGCCAGGTTGAGAGAAACTTGCCCCACAGTCAGAGCAGGAGTAAGGCTTCTCTCCTGTGTGTATACGTTCATGTTGTTTTAAGTTGCCAGGTTGAGAGAAACTTGCCCCACAGTCAGAGCAGGAGTAAGGCTTTTCTCCTGTATGTATACGTTCATGTTGTTTCAAGGTGCCAGGTTGAGAGAAACTTGCCCCACAGTCAGAGCAGGAGTAAGGTTTCTCTCCTGTGTGTGTTCTCTGATGACCTTTTAGCTCAGTTGATGTTGTGAAATTCTTCTCACAGTCAGTACAGGAATACAGATTCTCTCCTGTGTGTATTTTTAGGTGTATTTTTAGCTTTGATAGAATTGGGAAAATATCCTCACAATGTGGGCAGTGGTGAGACCTCTTAGCTCTGTGATCATCCTGCTGTTGCTCTCTGGATGTAGAGAATGTCTCAACACGGTCTCCTATTGATAGAAGCATTTGCATGTTTAATGTAATGACTAAAGTATTCCACCCGATACTGTATAAATGTGTAAACATTGTTAGAGTTATAAGACAAAACCACTAACAGGGAAGAGGGGTAGAAACAGTTGGAGACAAACATTCCATAGTAAGGGGGACCTAGAAACTGCTAAACTTAAACATTCTGTACTGTGGAAAGTCACAGGCCGCCTAAAGGTGGGCGGAGCAAAGTCATTTGTGTGGACACATATAAAAAGGCTGTGTGTGTTTTGAGCGGTAGAGCTCTCATGAATAAAACCTGACTATCTGCAGACTGAGATCTCTGTCCGTTCCTTTGAACTGGAAACTTACAATTTCCAGGAATCAGACAGAGATAATTAAATAGTTGAGTTTAACTATTAAGATAGAAATTCTCGTGACACCTGTGTTAACAACAACAGAAGAACCAGTTGGTGTGATATACATGTCAATCAAATGTATTTTATGAAGCCCTTTTTACATCAGAAGTTGACACAAAGAAATCCAGCCTAAAACCCCAAAGAGCAAGCCATGTAGATGAAGAAGCCATATCATCCTCCACTCACTATCACAAGGGTTAGTAACTACACAGACTCATTTCATAGAACTTTAAAACACTGGCAATTTGTCTACTTCACTTCTTTAGTCTACTCTCTGATCACTCCAGATAGCCCAGTGAATAAAACAAATGCTGGCAATACTGGTGTCAAACCATGTAAGTGTCAGTAGCATGAAATAATATCTACCTTCTCATTGAAACAGTTCTACTGCAACTTTTCATGCACATTGGGAAGTTGGAATGAATAACACAAACTTAGTTAGATAGAACCTGCTCTTACCATGAGAAACAGATTTCCCAATCTTCTCCTCCTCTTCTTCATCTTTAATGTTGACATTCAGCTCCAGTGTTTGACTGCAGTCTTCCAGCTTCACTGATGCCATCTCTGGATCCTGCTTAGCAAACTGGGCTCCACTGTCACAATCAGGACCCAGTGACTGTAGGTTTGGACTCAGTGTGGAAGGAGAGAGGCAGGCTGGGTGTGTCCTCACTATTGATGTTACCGGCCTCAGATTTAATTCTAGTCGTCCTGTAGTAACAATGAGAAACAGACACAAAAGGTTTGTGTCTTCACAGTTCTGGCACTTTCTTTATTCTCTAAAAATATATTACGTTTCTTCTTGTTAAATTATCTAATTCAGTGATTGACTTGGACTGAAATAGGTGCCGGTACTGTTTATATTTAGGTGCAGGAGCTCCACAATACTGTTGAGCTAACATTCTATAAGAGGAACAGGAGCTCAAGCACTATATTTGAGGTGCCGGTCCTTAACCTATAGCAGATTTTCCCAAATTCACATACAGAACCAGTCAAAAGTTTTAGAACACCTACTCTTTCCAGGATTTTTCTTTCTTTTTACTATTTTCTACATTGTTGATTACAAAGATTCTACAAAGCTGTCATCAAGGCAAAGGGTGGCTAATTTGAGGAATCTAAAATATATTTGATTTGTTTAACACTTTTTTGGTTAATACATAATTCCATGTGTTATTTCATAGTTTAAATATCTTCACTATTATTCTACAATGTAGAAAATAGTAAAATTTAAGAAAAACCCTTGAATGAGTAGGTGTGTCCAAACTTTTGACTGGTACAGTAAATGCATAAATGAAAAAAGACATTTAGTACAAGGTCACGGTTTGTTTTAGGTGGGACTATGTAATATGTTCCTGAATAACCTTGTCTTCACTGTATTATTTCAATCAAAAACCAATTTTATTTTCCGTTCACACAATAGTAACATTTATCGATAAATACAGAAACAACTGAATGTGTCTGAATATTAGTACACATGTAGAAAACTTCTAATCATTACATTCAGCTTCAAAACAGTAGCGCAACCCCGAAATTGTCTCTCTCTGCTGCACTGAAGTCCATTGCTGATAACCGAGTGGGCGACGACATTTTACCAGCTCGTTAATTTTACACAAAACCAAAACAAACTCGGAAATCTAAAATAAATGGATTCTTTATGAAATCACCTTGAGGAAATTATGTACATCCATTCAGACAAACCCAAAGTATCTAGCTATGTGACTTGTAAAATAGTTACCAGGTTTACTCAGTTTGACATAAAAATAACACACCAAACCTTTACCAAACGTGATAATACCTTAACGGATTTGTTACCTAGCATGGTATGACATGTTCTTTCGATATTAGAACGTTTAAACGTGCTATTACATACTGATATTACGTATTTTATAAAGTATTAGTTAATGTTTGGAATATTGAGAGCTGCATAAGGATTTGGAGGATGACATACATTCCATGTATTTATTTCTGTCACTGGTGGGTGCCAGAAGGTATGCGGGCCAAGATAGCTGGGGGGCCACTGGTGCTAATCTTAGAAGGAGTACGTGATGGAATATCCTGACTAGGGTGCAACACGATACCATATAGGGTGATCCTATATGTGGCGAGGAGTGACACTCAATAATGGTTGGCAACTGTTGGATGGAATTAGCTCGGAAAAGCATTATATAAACTAAGAGGTTTTCTATGTAAATCATTCAGATGACAATAGGCTACGCCGGTACCGCTTGTCATAAGAATCTGGTACTGTAATATTAAATACTTTGAACCAACTCTCCATCTAAGTGTTGAACTATTCTCTTGCATACTGAATTACTTGATGCCAGAGAAACTCGTCATAACACATACCTATAGTAATAAAAAGAAACTGATACAAAGGTTATCTTCTTGACATCACAGTTCTGGAGCTTTCTTTATACTGAGGAATGGTGCGTGCCTGCCTGGAACTTCCTGTTCCCCCACTACCACAGTGCAGCCACAGATAGAACAATGAGACAGATATTTCACTGGATGTATAATTGTGAAGCATCCGGTTGGCGTTTCCACTCACTACCAAATATGGTAGTGAGAGGAAGCCCACTGGCCGGCAGTGGGAGAAGATGGAAGGAGATGGATTTTGGCCGATATTATGCAAATGTTCTAATCGATGAAACATCTGATCTTAATACAGTTATGTTCCCAAAACTAAAATCTGTTATGCACAGAGTGGACTAAGTTTTGTGGACTTACCTGTTGCAAATGTTTTTTTTTT
This sequence comes from Coregonus clupeaformis, assembly GCF_020615455.1. Taxonomy (NCBI): domain Eukaryota; kingdom Metazoa; phylum Chordata; class Actinopteri; order Salmoniformes; family Salmonidae; genus Coregonus; species Coregonus clupeaformis. Next base: position 132,021 of record NW_025534445.1, read on the forward strand.
TATCATGTTATTTAGAAGGAACGCAAAGGCGAATTGAGTTATTGCACACGAGCGCTTCACAGAGGAGGCGTTCCCTAACAGAAATATGCAGATGTATGCTAGAATACGCCAATAGGATCTCGCTAGCTCGTGCTTGGCTCTGCTCACTATGACTCATCTGTTCCCACTGGAAACGACCAGCTTTGGTCTGTCTTGGTTTAGTTCTAAAAAAATATTTGGTGCGTTCAGGGATCCTAGGGATGGCCCTACCCCATTATATGAGAAGGGTGGTGCTTAATTTGAGCTGGATCCTCCGGTACCTCTCAGTTTTGTAGTCTTTCGTTCCGGAACCCATTTGCCAGGATCAGGTAGCCTACCTCGTGGCAAGAAAAATAATTTCCACTGTTTGCAATGTAAAAATCCTAACAAAAGCAATCAGAGTAATTACATTTAGATTCCTCTGTAATTGTCATGCCCCCTAAAAAAACGTAATTTGAAAACGTGCATGATATTCTAAGAATTGGTTCATGTTGGGCCGTCCCGGGTTTATGGTTTGCGCAACATTGTAGCCTAGACCAAGGCGTGGCCATTGCTGTGGTGAGAGAGAGAAGCACGCCTGTATCTCTCACAGAAATACAATGACATTCACTTTCTATGATCTCTCTCCCTCTCTGTGCTGTTATAGACATAAGCCGGCAACTCTCTTCTCTCCAGCATTGCACTTCATCATTTATCTCCTAATAGAATAATAGCTGTGGGAAGTGTGCTGGAGGTGCTGCAGCACTCTGCAGTCTGTTCAGAAAGAAATTAAATCATTCCCAATACTACACCAGGAGTAAGACTAGAATTTCGCCACAGAGGATCCATAGCTAATTTTTTTAAATAGCCTAGCTGTGGATTGTGTGTAGCCAAATCACAAGGCATGCCTAACGTGTGGCAAATACGTCGGCTATTGATGGATTCAAGACAAGGTCGTTTTTATTGATCTCAGATTCTCAGTGTCAAAGTAGCCTGTCATATTGGTCATTTGTGAGGTATAAAAAAAGATTCTGCGAAAGTCTCCAGTCATGAAATCCATTTATAAAAAGAACACATTTTTCCCAGACTCTAGGCTACAAAACATTTACTCCATGTGTGTAACTTCTGCAAGCGGCTCCACCCCACTGCTCTATGCCCGTACGCGAAAGCCATGATAATGCATACAATGCTTTGTTATAAAGGTTGTTTGTTTTATCTGTTCTGGTATCTCAGAGCCCCCCAGGTCACCCCCCTCTCGGGCTCACTTTTGGTTCCGGCACCGCCCAATTTACAAATGAAGCACTGGAGAAGTGGGTAGCTGCCGCTGCCTCCTCCGGGACACTTCTCCTTTGCATAAAGTTAATCAGGCTGTTGATTGTGGCCTGTGGAATGTTGTCCCACTCCTCTTCGATGGCTGTGTGAAATTCCTGGATATTGGCGGGAACTGGAACAAGCTGTGGTCCCCGTCGATCCAGCACTCTGTTCACAACATTGACATCAGCAAACCGCACGCCCACACAACGCCATAAACGGTGGTCAGCAGTTGTGAGGCTGGTTGGGCAAACTGCAAAATTCGCTAAAACAACATTGGAGGCAGCTAATGGTAGAGAAATTAACCTAACATTCTCTGGCAACAGCTCTGGTGGACATTCATGCAGTCAGCATGCCAATTGCATGCTCCCTCAAAACTTGAGACATCTGTGGCATTGTGTTGTGTGAAAAAACTGCACATTTTAGAGTAGCATTTTTGTATTTGTTAGGGATCCCCATCAGGGGCGGTGTGTTCATTAGGGCGATATGGGCGACGCACTGCCAAACGGGAAAAGGAAGGGATTTTTTTTCTAATCAATTATATCACGGCAACAGTAGTTATCAGTGTTCTAATCTAGACGTCTGATCTGCCACTAAATGTCCAATCAGGCTAAAGTCGTGCTTCAAATGGCCCCGCCCGTTTTGGGGCGATTTCAGTCAGGTTGAAAATCGCCCAGAAGTCTATCATAGCCTCTCATGTAAAATCTTTTTTTTTTCAAATATCAAAGCTTTCAATACAATCTCTATGGGTTCCGGGAGGGCTTGCACTTACGCGCTTTCGTCATACGTAACATAACCATGAACGTAACTAAGAAAAGAGCGGGTAGCAGCGTCAATCAATTCACGTACTACTGTCAAAATGGCTAGAAGAACCGCCACATCCTCAGCCGGCTAATCCAGTGTGTGAAGTTTTGCGGAGTGTTTGAGTTAGCTTTGCGAGGCAAAGATGAAACTGAGGGCTCCACCAACCCTGGTATTTTTCTTGGACTTGTCAACTTTGTGGCACAAATAGATGAGGTGTTTGATGACCATCTTAAAAATGCTAAAGTTTTCAAGGGCACATCAAAGACCATTCAAAAGCGAGCTACTGGAGTGTATGCTAGCGGTCATGAGGGAACATATTGTGGAGGAGGTGAAGTCGGCGAACTTCGTAGCTATCCAAGCTGACGAGACCACGGACGTTTCTACACAGACACAGCTGGTGCTTGTGCTGAGGTACATAGATAGCAAGAATATTTTTTTTTCTTCCTGGGGCTTTTTCACAAAATCATGCCCCACGTCGACATTCTGTACCAGAAGCTACAGAAGAAGGACATCGATGCTGTCTTCATCAAACGTGCCCTCAACAGCTTCACAAGCAGTGTGCAGGCCATAAGGTAAGATTAAACAATATCATTCGATCTTTCTCAAAGCAGAGCTTTATTTGAAAATGTATGCATGAAAGGAGACATCATCATATTTACAAATCTATACAATTGGCCAGAATATGGTTGTTCATTTTTACAATGTAGAAAACTGATAATTATTACATTCAGCTTCAAAACAGTAGTGCAACCGTGAAATTGTTTCTCTCTGCTGCACTGAAGTCCGTTGAGGCTGACCGAGTGGGCGGCGCCATTTTACCAGCTCGTTAATTTTACACAAAACCAAAAATGCAAAACAAACTCGGAAATCTAAAATAAATGGATTCTTTATGGAAATCCTAATAAAAGCAATCAGAGTAATTACATTTTGATTCCTCTGTAATTGTCATGCCCCCTAAATGAACGTAATGTGAAAACGTGCATGATATTCTAAGAATTGGTTCATGTTGGGCCGTCTTGGGTTTATGGTTTGCGCAACATTGTAGCCTAGACCAAGGCATGGCCATTGCTGTGGTGAGAGAGAGAAGCACGCCTGTATCTCTCACAGAAATACAATGACATTCACTTTCTATGATCTCTCTCCCTCTCTGTGCTGTTATAGACATAAGCCGGCAACTCTCTTCTCTCCAGCATTGCACTTCATCATTTATCTCCTAATAGAATAATAGCTGTGGGAAGTGTGCTGGAGGTGCTGCAGCACTCTGCAGTCTGTTCAGAAAGAAATTAAATCATTCCCAATACTACACCAGGAGTAAGCCTAGAATTTCGCCACAGAGGATCCATAGCTAATAAATAAATAAAAATTGCCTAGCTGTGGATTGTTTGTAGCCAAATCACAAGGCATGCCTAACGTGTGGCAAATCTGTCAGTTAACAGCATGCAGCCAAAACAGGCCTTTCACAAATATTTATAATACAATCGCTGGAAAACACAGGTTGTAAAGCAAATGGATCCTGCTGAAAATAAAATACTAATGTCTGTATGTTACCAAGTTATCAACTTCCAAATAGGATTCAAGACAAGTTTGTTTTTATTGACCTCAGATTCTCAGTGTCAAAGTAGCCTGTCATTTTAGTCATTTGTGAGGTATTAAAAAAGATTCTGCGAAAGTCTCCAGTCATCTAAAATGATGTAGAATTGCATGAAATCCATTTATAAAAAGAACACATTTTTCCCGGACTCTAGGCTACATAAAATATACTCCATGTGTGTAACTTCTGCAAGCGGCTCCACACCACTGCTCTATGCCCGTACGCGAAAGCCATGATAATGCATGCAATGCTTTGTTTTTTTTGTTTATTTTTTTGTGTGTTTTTTTTGTCATTTAGCAGACGCTCTTATCCAGAGCGACTTACATGAGCAATTAGGGTTAAGTGCCTTGCTCAAGGGCACATCGACAGATTTTTCACCTAGTCGCCTCGGGGATTAGAACCAGCGACCTTTCGGTTACTGGCACAACGCTCTTAACCACTCTTAACCACTAAGCTACCTGCCGCCCCATAAAGGTTGTTTGTTTTTATCCGTTCTGGTACCTCAGAGACCCCAGGTCACCCCCCTCTCGGGCTCACTTTTGGTTCCGGCACCGCCCAATTTACAAATGAAGCACTGGAGAAGTGGGTAGCTGCCGCTGCCTCCTCCGGGACACTTCTCCTTTGCATAAAGTTAATAAGGCTGTTGATTGTGGCCTGTGGAATGTTGTCCCACTCCCCTTCAATGGCTGTGCGAAATTCCTGGATATTGGCGGGAACTGGAACAAGCTGTGATACACGTCGATCCAGACCATCCCAAACATGCTCAAAGGGTGACATGTCTGGTGAGTATGCAGGCCATGGAAGAAGTGGGACATTTTATTGATGGAGGTGGATGAATGGCAGGACAATGGGCCTCAGGATCTTGTCATTGCATCTCTGTACATTCAAACTGCCATCGATAAAATGCAATTGTGTTAGTTGTCTGTAGCTTATGCCATGCCATACCATAACCCCGATACCACCATGGGGCACTCTGTTCACAACATTGACATCAGCAAACCGCACGCCCACACAACGCCATACACGGTGGTCAGCAGTTGTGAGGCTGGTTGGGCATACTGCAAGATTCTCTAAAACAACATTGGAGGCAGCTAATGGTAGAGAAATTAATCTAACATTATCTGGCAACAGCTCTGGTGGACATTCCTGCAGTCAGCATGCCAATTGCACGCTCCCTCAAAACTTGAGACATCTGTGGCATTGTGTTGTGTGAAAAACTGCACATTTTAGAGTGGCATTTTTGTATTTGTTAGGGATCCCCATTAGATGCTGCCATGCAGCTACTCTTGTCCCCAGCACAAGGTGCACCTGTGTAATGATGATCATGCTATTTAATCAGCTTCTTGATATGCCACACCTGTCAGGTGGATGGATTATCTTGGCAAATGAGAAATGCTCACTAACACCTACTGTACTGGTGTGTGAGGCCATTCACAGACTACATACATTAAATTCATTGATACAGTAATTAATACAAAATGTCCCTGCCAAGTATTAGCCCGCTCTAAAAAATGTGAGGGAAAATGTTCTTGGTTCGTGCAGGTGACTGACCTCCTCAGACCAATTGGCAGTTCGCCCAGAACATTGTTCTGGGAACCAAAAGGGATATCTCAGTTTCAAGGTCTCAGCTTGGAGAGAAGAAGCCTTGTGAGGTATTAGTCGGTCACATGCAGGAACTAAATGTTAATGATGAATTAATTATTAATAAGCTAAATCATGCAAATATAACTTGTCTGTGTAAGCAGTATTTAGGACAACTAACAGGACTGCCCCGGCAGAGCTCCCAACCGACGTGTTCTATGGTGCTTTTAAGTTTGTTGGAACCTCTCCAGCTTGCTGATAGAAAATAATTATTCATTTAAGTTTGACTTTGAGTCCCTTCGTGGCGATTTTCCACGACAAAAATCCACCTCCCCATTCCACTATTTAACCCTATCTAGTCCTACGCCAGACCACTACCACTCAACACCACCTGCAGCTGTTCTGCAGTAAATCCTCGCAATCCCAAGTACTTCTCTGCCGCTGCCACCACAGCCTCTATTTTCTGGGACTTTAGATCTATTTCTGCAGTACAATTGACAACCATTGCTATAAATGCTAAAAAGCCCACCTTACTGAAACACATATTCTTCCCATCACTATCTCTTGGTCTCTGCCTACTCACAGGAATCCTCTCAAGATCCCTCACCCTGTACCCATCTTCCTCTACCACTCTCTTCACTGCTTCTGCTACAACACTTTCTGTACTACTGTAACCCTGGCAACCTCAATCTGCCTTTCTCTCACCTGACACCTCAGATCTCCAGCCCGTTAGCACCCCCACAACTAACACACAGAACATTCTCCACCGATACCACACATTTCTTAATCTCATGCCCTCCTGCACACTTGTCACATTTAGGCATCTCACGTCTACACACTGCTGCAACAGGCCCCAAAACTTCACCCCTAAAACACGAGGCCCGAACTCGGAGTTCCTCACCGCAGGTAATTCATCCTCACTCTCACCAGGTTCCATCTCTGAGCTACTGGAGGACGTATCCCTCTTTTTACACTAGACGATAACCTCCCTCACCACACGGCTTCCCTCTACACTCAGATCCTTCTCAGCGGTCATCACTGCACCTACCACCACAGTTAATTCATCCTCACTCTCGTCACGTTCACTTTCCTCCTGTAGCTCTTCTAAAAGTTCTGTGAGATCTTCCATTCCATATTCACTCAAAACATATTCCACTTTTCTCCTTTGTCCTTTTCCACCATCTTCTCCTTCATCAGATCTTCCAGAAGGTTTGTGCATCCCCCACTGCAATCCCCCATTCCACTTTTTTTCTTGTCCGCCATTTTACCACGGATCTCAGCTCATCCACATCCCACTAGCTTCGGGTAGCTGCACACCAATTGTGTACCACAGTATAAATGATAATACCCATAAAACCTAGCAGTCATAAAAGGGAAATGGTTCCAATCATTTTTCCACCATTCATTTTTCCCATAGGGAATTTTAGAAACACTTAAAATAAGGGCTGTGTTTCGTGTAGGCTTACCCTGGCGTGGAGTTTTGATAACCGTGTGAATCTCTCCAGGACAAGGTGACTTTTATCAATATATTGGCCTATATTTAGCCCAAAAAAATGAAATGGTAATTAGCTGCTAATGTGGCTATCATAAAGAACTACAAATGCCATGATGATCTGGACAAAATTGCCGAATAGAGTCAAAGGTAAGGATCTCTGGGTTAACCATCTAATGTTAGCTAAATTTAGTAATGAATAAATAGGCTACATTTATTTAAAATGGACAATTCTGTGAACTGTCTTGTGCAAGTTTTAAATTGCCACAATACCTGTTAGCAAAGTTGTCAGCTAGAGATGACGCGCAGGAGCTTGCAGTGATTTGTTGTTTTGCATGATGTCTACTTTGATGATAATTAGCGTTTTATAATCTGAGAGGAAATAGAGCCAAATATATTCATAAAAGTCACTAGGGTAAGCCTACACGAAACACAGCCCTTATTTTAAGTGTTTCTAAAATGAATAAAAAGGAAAAATTATCGGAACGAACCATTTCCCTGTTTGACCGCTAGGTTTTATAACACCTAAGGACAAACTTCTAGGTCCACTTTTGGATATGTACAGTGCATTCGTAAAGTATTCAGACCCTTGACTGTTCCCACAATTTGTTACGTTACAGACTTACTCTGAAATGGATTAAAGAAAAAAAAATCCTCATCAATCTACACACAATACCCCATAATGACAAAGTGAAAACAGGTCCTTAGAGATTTTTGCAAATGTATTAAAAATGAAACCGCAGAAATATCTTGTTTACATAAGTATTCACACCCTTTGCTATGAAATTCGAAATTGAGCTCAGGTGGATACTGTTTCCATTGATCATCCTTGGAGTCCAACTGTGATAAATTCAATTGATTGGAGATGATTGGTAAAGTCACACAACTGTCTATATAGGTGACCAAGAACATGATGGTCACTCTGACAGAGCTCCAGAGTTCCTCTATGGAGATGTGAGAACCTTCCAGAAGAACAACCATCTCTGCAGCACTCCACCAATCAGGCCTTTATGGTAGAGTGGCCAGACGGAAGCCACTCCTCAGCAAAAGGCACATGACAGCCCGCTTGGAGTTTGGCACCTAAAGGACTCGGACCATGAGAAAAAAGATGATCTGGTCTGATGAAACCAAGATTGAACTTCTTGGCCTGAATGACAAGCATCACGTCTGGAGGAAACCTGGCACCATCCTTATGGTGAAGCATGGTGGTGGAAGCATTATGCTGCAGGGATGTTGTTCAGCAGCAGGGACTGGGAGCCTAGTCAGGATCAAGGGAAAGATGATTGGAGCAAAGTACAGAGAGATCCTTGATGAAAACCTGCTCCAGTGCGTTCAGGACCTCAAGACCGGGGCGAATGTTCACCTTCCAACAGGACAACGACCCTAAGCACACAGCCAAGACAAAGCAGGAGTGGCTTCGGGACAAGTCTCTGAATGTCCTTGAGTGGCCCAGCCAGAGCCGGGACTTAAACCCAATCAAAACATCTCTGGAGACCTGAAAATAGCTGTGCAGCGACGCACCCCATCCAACCTGACAGAGCTTGAGAGGATTTGCAGAGAGGAATGGGAGAAACTACCCAAATACAGGTGTGCCAAGCTTGTAGCATCATACCCATTAAGACTTTGGCTGTAATCACTGCCAAAGGTGCTTAAACAAAGTACTGAGTAAAGGGTCTGAATACTTATGTAAATGTGATTGTTCAGTTGTTGTTTTTGCAACAATTGATAAAAACCTGTTTTTGCTTTGTCATTATGGGGTATTGTGTGTAGATCAATCAATTTTACAATAAGGCTGTAACGTAACAAAATGTCGAAAAAGTCAAGGGGTCTGAATACTTTCCGAATGCACTGTATATAGACAGGTGTGTGGCTTTCCAAATCATGTCCAACAAACTTAATTAGATAGAACCTGCTCTTACCACGAGAAACAGATTTCTCAATCTTCTCCTCCTCTTCTTCATCTTTAATGTTGACATTCAGCTCCAGTGTTTGACTGCAGTCTTCCAGCTTCACTGATGCCATCTCTGGATCCTGCAGTAAACTGGGCTCCACTGTAACAATCAGGACCCAGTGACTGTAGGTTTGGACTCAGTGTGGAAGGAGAGAGGCAGGCTGGGTTTGTCCTCACTGTTGATGTTAACCGGCCTCAGACTTATCTGAATCGGCCAGTAGTAATAAAGAGAAGCGGACACAAAAGTTATTGTCTTAAAAGTTCTGGCACTTTCTTTATTCTCTAAAAATATTTTCACTTTTTTCTTGTTCAATTATTTAATTCGGTGTTTGACTTGGACTGAAATTGGTGCCGATACTCATTTTGGGTGCCGGTACTGTTTATATTAAGGTGCAGGAGCTCCACAATACTTTTGAGCTAATACCTAACCTATAGTAGATAAACGCATAAATGACTCAAAAAACATTTAGTACAATGTTACAGTTTGTTTTAGACAGCACTATGTGCTACTTTCTTTAATAACCTTGTCTTCACTGTATTACTTCAATCAAAAAACAATTGTATTTCCTGTTCACACCATAGCAACATCTATTGATAGACAGAAACTACTGAATGTGTCTGAATATTAGTACACATGTAGAAAACTGATAATCATTACATTCAGCTTCAAAACAGTAGTGCGACCGTGAAATTGTCTCCGATGCACCCGCACTGTCCTCACTGAAGTCCGTTGACGCTGACCGAGAGTAGCCGCCATTTTACCAGCTTGTGAATTTTACACAAAACCAATAATATGCTAAACGAACTCAGAAATCTCAAACAAATTGATTATTTATGAAATTACCTTGAGAAAATTATGTACATCCACTCAGACAAACCCAAAATCTCTAACTATGTGACTTGTAAAATAGTTTGTATCAAGTTCTTTCACTCACTCGGTTTGACACAAAAAATAACACATCAAACCTTTACCAAACGTGATAATACCTTAACGGATGTGTTAACTAGCATGGTATGACATGTTCTTTCGACATTAGAAAATTTAAACGTGCTATTACATACCTGTAGTAATAAATAGAAACAGACACAAAGGTTATCTTCTTGACTGCACAGTTCTGGCGCTTTTTTTATTGTGAAGAACATGGGATGGGCGCGCCTGCCGGATCTTCCTGTTCCCCCACTACCACAGTGCAACGGTCCGTGCATTCCGGGATCCTTGGGACGGCCATACCAGTGTTGCCAACTCATTTTCAGGGGAAGATGCTAGAGGCAGGTCGACTTGTTGCTAAAAGTTGCTCAATAACGTTGTGATGTTATTGCGTGATGAAGACATTACGTAATAACGTAAAATTGCGTCATTACGTGAAATAATTACTAAAATTGACTGGCCATCTCAGCGACAAATATGATTTGACATTTGTTAGTTTAGATTTGTTTGTTTATTATCACATATTTGTATTTGTAAAAGTAATATAAACACATAACATTTTATATGATCAGATATTTTTGTTTATAAACACAACACATTGAATTATTGAACAATTACACATTACACATTATTGAACAATTACATTTGATTTATATTCTTATTAACTAGTAGTGTATTGGTAGTTAGTAAACATGCAACCTAACTGATCAACAATTATAGGTACAAGCTAATAACAAGGTATATATGCTATCTTATTGAACAAGCAACTTAACTCAAATAATGATGTGTGTGCTAGGCATCTCTCTCCAGCTCTCTCCAGGTTGTTGTGCTGCTTGGCTGGCCTGCTGCTGCCTGTGCACGAGCTGAGCGCCTGCTGCTGACGTCGCTCACAATGTACTTTTGCAGCCAGGCACGTGTGTTGTGACTGAGTGTGTGATGGAGAAAATCGTTTTAGTGTCATTTAGAGGGAAAACGTGTGCATTTTAGTGTGTGAGTCACTTTTCAAAAGTTGCTAAAAGTTCCAAATAAGTTTTTTTAAGTAGCTAAATTTGTTGCTAGGTGCTGTTTGAAAAAAAAGTTGCCAGGGTAGTCTGAAAAGTTGCTAAATCTAGCAACAAAATAGCTAAGTTGGCATCACTGGGCCCTACCCCATTACATGAGAACGGGGTATCTGCCGCTGCCTCCTCCTCCTCCGGGACACTTCTACTTTGCATAGAGTTGATCAATCTGTTGATTGTGGCCTGTGGAATGTTTTCCCATTCCTCTTCAGTGGCTGTGTGAAGTTGCTGTATATTGACGGGAACTGGAACAAGCTGTGGTACACGTCGATCCAGCCCTCCCAAACATGCTCAATGGGTGACATGTCTGGTGAGTATGCAGGACATGGAAGCACTGGGACATTTTCAGCCTCCAGGAATTGTGTACAGATCCTTGTGACATTGGGCCCTGCATTATCATGCTGAAACATGACGTGATGTCGGCAGGACAATGGCCCTCAGGATCTTGTCATGGTACCATTGATAAAATGCAATTTTGTTCCTTCCCCGTAGCTTATGCCTGCCCATACCATAACCCTGACACTAACATGGGGTACTGTGTTCACGACATTGACATCAGCAAACCACTCACCCACACACAGTTTTACATTTAAGTCATTTAGCAGACACTCTTATCCAGAGCGACTTACAGTTAGTGCATACATTAAATATATATAAAGCCTTAGACCACTGCGCCACTCGGAAGAACACCACCATACACATGGTCTGCAGTTGTGAGGGTGGTTGGGCATACTGCCAATTTTACTAAAACAAAGTTGGAGGCAGCTTATGGTATACAAATTACCATTAAATTATCTGGCAACAGCTCTGGTGGACATTCCTGCAGTCAGCATGCCAGTTGCATACTCCCTCAAAACTTGAGACATCTGTTGCATTGTCAGTGGTAGAAAAAGCACCCAATTGTCATACTTGAGTAAAAGTAAAGATACCTTAATAGAAAATGACTCAAGTAAAACTGAAAGTCACCCAGTAAAATACTACTTGAGTAAAAGTCTATAAGTATTTGGTTTTAAATATACTTCACTATCAAAAGTAAAAGTAAACGTATGAATCATTTCAAATTCCTTATATTAAGTAAACCAGATGACACCATTTTTTATTTTATTTTCTATTAATGGATAGCCAGGGGCACACTCCAACACTCAGACATCATTTACAAATTAAACGTGTTTAGTGAGTCCGCCAGATCAGAGGCAGTAGGGATGACCAGGGATGTATGTCCTGTGTAGCTCAGTTGGTAGAGCATGGCGTTTGCAACGCCAGGGTTGTGGGTTCGTTTCCCACGGGGGGATAGTATGAAAATGTATGCAATCACTAACTGTAAATGACTAAAATGTAATATTTTTCATTCGGAATGTAGTCGAGTAAAAGTTGTCCAAAATATAAATAGTAAAGTACAGATACCCCAAAAAACGACTTAAGTAGTACTTTAAATTATTTTTACTTCAGTACTTTACACCACTGGGCATTGTGTTGTGTGACAAAACTTCACATTTTAGAGTGTTTTTTTTTTTTAACGGGGTATCTTATATATCCCAGCTTTACATAGGGTGGAAGATAGGCTTACCCTGGCGTAACGTTTTGATAACAGTGTAAATCTCTCTAGGACAAGGTGACTTTGATAAATATATTCACCTGCATTTACCCCCCAAAAATTAAATGCTAATTAGCTGCTAATGTGGCTATCCTAAAGAACTACAAATGCCATGATGATCTGGACAAGACTGCCGAATCGAGGCAAAGGTAAGGATCTCTGGATTAACTATATAATGTTAGCTAAATGTAGTAATGAATAAATAGGCTACATTTATTTAAATGGACAATTCTGATGGGGGGCACTTACCCCACGACTTTAAAAAACTCCCCTTTTCTAAAAAAAAACATTTAATTAAATAACTCAAAAAGTGTAAACTGTAGCAATTTTTTTCCCTCTATAGTTTATTAGCCTAAGCATGACCTTCATCCACATAATTCCCCCCAAATGTTGCTTATTTGTGTCAGCAATTAGACATTGTTCTTAGGGGGGGCGAGTTACCCCCTAGTACCCTAGCGCCAGTCTCCTCTAGGTACATAGGATGGCTACTTCCCAATCAGAACCCTGGCCTGATGCGAACATGAGTAGATTACGTTGAAAACAACGGTCGGCCATCTTGGAGACAGTCTCTACCTCTTATACCTCAGTGGTCAGGCGGGCACCATTCTTCAGATAAAGAAAAAAGAGCTAAAACTGTGCTGTCAAGACAATAGCTGTTGTGTCCATTTCAAATGTATTACTACAGTTATGTAATAGCACGTTTCAGCTTTCTAATTTAGAAAGAACATTTCATAACATGCTAGGTCACAAATACGTCAAGGTATTATCAAGTTTGGTAAAGGTTTTAGCTACGTGTTATTTTTGTGTCAAACCGAGTGAGTGAAGAACGTGATAAAAACTATTTTACAAGTCACATAGCTAACTAGAGACTTTGGGTTTGTCTGCGTGATTGAATGTACATAATTTCATCAAGATAATTTAATAAATAATCAATTTATTTGAGATTTCTGAGTTCGTTTACATCAACATACTTCACTTCAGACAGTACGGATGCATTAGAGAGAGAGAGAAGTTGACGGTTGCACTACTATTTTGAAGCTGCCTGAATGTAATGTCCAGCAGTTTTCTACATGTGTTGTAATCTAGGGTTGAAACCTGTTCAACCGAAAAAGAAAGTCAAAAAGAACCGGAAACTAAAGTGTTCTATACTTTTCAGGAATAGCAGTCATTTTAAAAGCATGGAATCCAGGTAATAACGTTATTTTACTTTCCTGGCATAAAATGTAAATGTAAAATTGTTCTCCAGTCCCACAAAAATCGCAACAACCCAGGTAACAAGGACCGTAACTGAGACAGAGACATTTGTAACATTCCCCTTAAGTCTTCCAGAGGTACTGCATGTCATAGTCTGTTTGGGACATTACAGGCACATTCATAACGTTTCTAATAAGTATTATAGAGGTTATTGTCTTGTTTTGTATGCTTTGTACAAAATAATAAAATGCAGGACGACAGGATATTTATAAACGTAGCTCTTTATTAGCTAGCTATAACTGGCATGTCCATGTGTCTCTGGCCATGATCATCTTTAGAATGACCTCACCACCTGGGTGGTCTTAACCAATCATAGCACAGTATGATATGACAGTATAATGCATCCAATTACAATTCAGTATGCTGACACATATGAATATTACATCCCCCTTCTTTTAAAAAAAGAAAAAATATGTAGAACAATAAAGCGTTTCTTTTGAATATATGCTCTGTAGTTTGAACTCGAGGTAAGTAACCATTTAAACTGCACCAACTGCATCAACATAACAGACAAACAATGATTCAGCATACTGTTACTTTTAGAACAAATATTTCTCAGCAACTCGGCTTTTCACTGTAGCAATGACATCTCAACATATCAAACAAATACCATACCAAAGCATTTCAAGTTAACTTTCAATAACAAGTTTACAGTCTGGAACTCTTTTAGGGCAGCGATCCGCCTACACCCTTTGACATTTCACAGGTCTAGGACAGCTCTAGGCTTGACCTCTCTTCCTGACCTTGTGTGATATGAAGCTGAGCATGCTTCTGTGTCAGTCAACAGTTATTGTGGTGTTGCAGGTAAGTATGGTGTATGTTGTGTTGTGTCTGTGTTTAGTCCACCCCGTTCTCTTTCAGGGGAACAGTTCATCTCGTCAGTGTGTTGTTCTTTTGTGTTCAGTAGGTGACGACGATTGCGGCGGTACACCGCTCCTTCTGCGGTGCGAACGAGATATGAACGTTCAGTGTCAGCTGGTTGGATGAAGACTGCTGGCTTCCAGTAGCCATGCTCCTGGATTCTAACTGACTCTCCGTCGTTCAGTGGTGGCAGTGGTCTGGCTGACCTGTCGTAGTATCGCTTTTGCTGTTGTTGTCTCTGTGCACGTTTTGCATGCACTTCCTTGTAGCTGACGACCTCAGGTTGCAGCTGCTGGTTGGTGCTGGGAAGGATTGAGCGAAGTCTGCGGCTCATCAACAGCTGGGCTGGTGATTTGAAGTTGTCAACTGGAGTGTTGCGGTATTCAAGGAGACTGAGGTAGGGGTCTCTCTTGTCTGCTTTTGCTTTGTCCATGAGTGATTTAGCGATCTGCACAGATTTTTCAGCAAGGCCATTACTTTGAGGGTAATGTGGGCTTGTGGTGACGTGTGTGAACTCCCATGCTTTTGTGAATGATTCAAACTCATTTGATTTGTAACAGGGCCCATTGTCAGATATTAAAGTCTCTACAATGCCATGCCTGGCAAAGGCTGCTTTCAGCTTGTGTATCACAGCTGCAGATGTGGTGCTGTGAAGCTTGTCGAGTTTGAAGTATCTGCTGTAGTAGTCCACTGTTATAATGTAGTCCTCGTTGTTCCACGTGAACAGATCGGTTGCCACGACCTGCCAGGGTCGGTCTGGGATACGGTGAGGTAACATTGGCTCTTTGGTGTTTGAGGGGCGTCGTTCAAGACAGGTGGGGCATTTACCAATCATGTCCTCTATTTGTTTGCACATTCTGGGCCAAAACAAAATGTCCCGTGCTCTCTGTTTGCACTTTTCCATGCCCATGTGTCCAGCATGGATCTTTGTCAAAATCTCTTCTCTGAGACTGGTAGGAATGATGATTTTCTCTCCTTTGAAAATTATTCCGTTGATCTGTGATAGTTCGTCATGATGGTTCCAGAACTCTGAGACGCTCTGAGGGCATTTTCTCCTCTCCTCAGGCCATCCTGACTGTATGACTTTCCTCAGCTGTGTGAGTTGTGTGTCTTTTTCTGTTTCTACTCGGATCTCCTTCAGTTTTGTGTCACTAACTGGTAAGTTGCTGTACACAGTGTGCACCTGCATGTCCATGCCTTCACTGAGGCTGCTGTCCTTGTAGGTAAGAAACTTCCTGGAGAGTGTGTCTGCGACAGGGATGTCTTTGCCTGGACGGTGAGTGATTGTGAAGTCGTATTTTTGTAGTTGAAGGATCATTCTCTGTAGCCTTGGCGGGGCTGCGGCTAACGGTTTCCTCATGATTGACTCGAGGGGCTTGTGGTCTGATTCCACAATGACTTGTCGTCCATAGACATACTGATGGAAACGCTTACATCCGAACAGAATGGCGTACAGCTCCTTTTCGATTTGAGCGTAGTTGATTTCACAGTCTGTGAGAGATTTGGAAGCGTAGCCGATGGGTTTTCCTTCTTGCAGTAGCACTGCCCCTAGTCCATACTTTGACGCGTCCACCTGGAGTCTGAGCTCTTTGTTGGGGTCGTAGTAGGCAAGGATTGGTCCTGGTTCTCTCGTGATCAAGACTTTCACTTTCTGGAAAGCGATGTCGTGTTGGTTGTCCCAGAGGAACTCACTGGACTGCTTTAGCAGCTGACACAGGGGTGCATTAGCATTGGAGAGGCTGGGTGCGAACTTGGCTAAGTAGTTGACCATGCCAAGCACTGTTTCCAGCTCTGCGCGGTTCTTTGGTGGCTCCATTTCCTTTATGGCTGAGATCTTCTGCGGATCTGGCTTGATTCCATTCGCTGTGAGAAGATGCCCGAAGTAGCTGACCTCTGTAGCGCCCGACTGTGCTCTTCTCGGGGTTGAGCCGGACTCCTCTCTCGCGGGACCTTTGCAGCATCGCGTTGAGGTTTCTGTCGTGTTCCTCTTTGGTTCGACCATAGACAAGGATGTCGTCCACAATTGCCACGACTCCGTCGAGGCCTTCGTACACCTCGTCGATCTTTCGCTGAAACTCGTCTTGGGCTGAGATAATCCCCAAAAGGCAGGCGACGGAACCTGTAGCGTCCAAACGGTGTGTTGAACGTTGTGAGCTTAGATGACTCTTCTGTGAGCTTGATAGCCCAGTAGCCTGATCTGGCGTCCATGACACTGAAGTAGCGTGCGCCCGCTAGCTTGTGTGTGATGCCATCTAGCGTCGGTAAGGGGTAATGGGGGCGTTTGATAGCCTTGTTCAAGTCTCTTGGGTCGAGACATACTCTGAGCTTGCCTGTGCGTGGTTTCTCCACCACCACTAACGCGTTGACCCAATCCGTCGGTTCTGTAACCTTGGTGACGATGTCAGATTGCTCCATGCTCTCCAACTCTTTCTTCAGACGGGCGCGGAGAGCAAGTGGAATCTTTCTCGGTGGGTAGACCACAGGGGTTGCGTCTGGGTCAAGGTGAATGGTACATTCTCCTGGGAATAGTCCTATTCCTGTAAAAACATCAGCAAACTCCTCCATGACATTCTCTATCTCTACTGGTGCTGTTACTGATAAAACTAGCTTGATAAGGTCCATGTCTAAACATGCTTTAAGACCTAGCACTGCAGGTGCTCGAGTGTCAACAACGTAAAAGTCCAACATCATGTCCCTTTCCTTGTATTTGCATTTGAGAGTGCATGTGCCTTTTACTGGGAGCTGTTCACCACCATAACCAGTCAGTCTGCGCGTGGTGGGCTGTAGCTCACACTCAGATGTCAAGCTTCTGTACTTACTCAGAGGAATAATGTTTACTTGTGCACCAGTGTCTAGTTTGAATTTTAGCTCTGTGCCTTGTCTTTCTATTTCAATGTCAGCAAAGGCTTTTTTTTTTTTTTTTTTTTTTTTTCGGGGGGATGGATCAGCTTAATATTGCAGATAGATTGTATCTTCTATAAATGTAATTGTCTGCATCACTTCCAATCCCCCATGTTTATTTTTATTTTTTATATATATATATTCCCCTTTATTACTTTTCAACCCCACCATCCTTTCCCTACTTGGAGTAAACTAGTGAACAACAACGCCCAGGCCTCTACTTCCGGTCTATACTTACTATCTACACCTTATGGACAGAGTTAATTTTACAATAATTCTATATCTATATATATATAAAAAAATATATATTTATTTATTTTTTTGCTCCAGAACTTCTTCCACTCTCAACCTCTCCGACCACCCCCATGATGTCCATCCGGCCCGCCCCCAAACGCCACATCCCTCCAACTGTGCTCCCTCCCAAAAGCTCCCAACATACAACCCATACACCTATTATGGACACAGTATGCTTACATTATTAGCTATCTTTGTTATTATTTGTTGTTATTTGTTATTAGTCCCATCCTTCAACTCTATTCAATACCTCCCATCTATCTCTTAACACCATCCATATAGGATTTCTATTTGCCATATATATTTCAATCGTACTGTGATGTTTTACAAAAGTTCTGAACCTTTCTATTCTCATTGCTTCTACAGATTGTGAATTAAAAATAAACATTTTTGCTAAAAGTATTATTATATTATTGATTGATTGACTATGACTTTTCAGATCACCCAGTAATGCTATCTGCAAGGTTAGTTCCAGGTAAATATTGCAATCCTTTAGCCATTCCTGGACCTGTGTCCAAAAACAAGCTACAAATGGACAGAACCAAAACAAATGATCTAATGATTCTATCTCTTCACAGCAAAATCTGCAGAGCTGGGAAGATTGTATCCCCCATATAAATAACATTCTATTGGTAGCAAGAATTTTATATAATAATTTAAATTGAAAGATTCTAATTTTTGAATCCGGTGTCGTTTTTGCGTGTCAGTTCATAAACACTATGCCATGGGATCGGTACGTCAAAGATCTCTTCCCAACTATTTTGCAATCTATATGGGACTGCTGTCAATCCTTTGGTCCTTAAGTGAAACTGATATACTTTTTTTATTTATCACAGTTTTCCTTAACCAATTATGTTCTTTAATGCAAGGCCGACAGACAAGTTCCTTACTTTCTCCCCCTTCAACTTTCCTCTTCCACTTTTGCGGTAAGGCTGCAATTATTTGGTTGTAATTTTGGGTAGAGCAGACATTTCCATATGTTTTTGTTAGCTGCATGTGCGACATAACTCCACCAGTCCTACCGATGATATCATTTACGAAGATTATACCTTTTTTAAACATTCTGTCAAAAAATAAAGGTTTTTTGTCAATTAGTATATTTGAATTTAACCATAATATTTGTTGCATTATTTGTTCTGTCGTTTCTGGAGGATTAAATTGAAATTGCAACCAACTTTCTATGGCTTGTTTTAGAAATAGTGACATTTGGGAGATTATTTCCTTTTCAAATAACTGAAAGTGAGAGGTTGTAATCTGAATAAAGGGAAAAAGGCCTTTCTTGAACAGTGGGTGAGACAATCTTACTAATTTGCTTGAGAACCAGTTCGGATTTAAGTATAACTTTTGGATGACTGAAGATTTTAGTGATAGGTCTAATGCTTTAATATTTAATAATTTCTGTCCTCCGAATTCATATTCATTATATAAATATGCTCTTTTAATTTTGTCTGGCTTGCCGTTCCAAATAAAATTGAATATTTTTTTCTCATATAATTAAAAAAACTGTTTGCTAGGCGTAGGCAAGACCATAAGCAAATAGGTAAACTGGGATAATACTAAAGAGTTAATCAGGGTGATTTTTCCACAAATTGACAGGTATTTTCCTTTCCATGGTAGTAAGATCTTATCTATTTTTGCTCACTTTCTATTAAAAATGTATTGAAGTGAGATCATTTATTTCCTTTGGGATATGTATTCCGAGTATATCCACATCACCATCAGACCATTTTATTGGTAAACTACATGGTAATGTAAAAATTGTATTTTTTTAGTGATCCAATACGTAATATAGTACATTTGTCATAATTTGGTTTTAATCCAGAGAGGTTAGAAAATGTATCTAGATCCTCTATGAGGCTGTGGAGGGATTCTAGTTGTGGATTTAAAAGAAAACATGAATCATCAGTGTACAATGACACCTTTGTTTTTAAGCCCTGTATTTCTAATCCTCTGATATTATTATTGGATCTGATTTTAATAGCTAACATCTCGATGGCCACAATAAATAGATATGCCGATAGTGGACAACCTTGTTTCACTCCTCTTGACAGTTTGAAACTTTCTGAGAAATAGCCATTATTTACTATTTTACACATAGGGTTACTATACATGATTTTTACCCATTTTATAAGAGATTCTCCAAAATTGAAATGCTCCAGGCATTTATATATAAATTCCAGTCGAACTTTATCAAATGCCTTTTCGAAGTCTGCTATGAATAGCAGGCCTGGTTTCCCATATTTTCCATAGTGTTCTATTGTTTTCAATACTTGCCTTATATTATCTCCAATGTATCTTCCATGTAAAAAACCTGTCTGATTAGAATGAATAATATCCGACAATACCTTTTTAATTCTATGCGCTATACATTTTGCTAGGATTTTTGCATCACAACACTGAAGTGTAAGGGGCCTCCAATTTTGTAAATGGACTGGATCTTTATATTTTCCACTTGTATCCTGTTTCAGTAATAATGAGATCAGACCTTCTTCTTGAGTGTCAGATAATCTACCATTTACATAGGAGTGGTTAAAACATGCTAATAACGGTCCTCTTAGTATATCAAAAAAGGTTTGGTATACCTCGATTGGTATATATGTCAGCAAAGGCTTGCTCTGTCTCTGATATCTGACTTTTCTGTGTCACTGAATCAATAAACATTTCATCAGCATTTGACTCTTTGATTGACATTTCATCTTCACTCACTGTATACTGTTTTTCCACGGTAAACTCTGCACACTTTTGCAAAGTGATTCCATTTTCCACATTTAGTACACTGTTTGCCTTTAGCTGGGCAATTCCCCTGTTCGCCATGCACTTTGTATGCACAATATCCACATGTTTTGGGGCGTTTGGAGTCTGTGTCGCTCTGTTTTGGAGTTCTGTCTGTCTCCGCTCTGAAACATGCTCTCTGGGCACTGGAGGTGTGCTTTGATGTCTGCCTGACTGCTTGCACTGCTTGTTCACGTGATGCGCTCGTGCTGCCGCCTGAAATGGTTTTCATCTGAACCTGTGCTAGCTCGTGAGATCTGGTTATGTCGATAGCTTTGTCCAGCGTTAACTCTGATCCAACATTCAAAAGTTTTTCTCTCACTCGCGGTGAGTGTATTCCAAATACAATACGGTCCCTGACCATCTCATCCTTGTTTGCATAATCACAGTCTTTCACAAGCAGACGCAGCTCAGTGACAAACTGTTCAAACGATTCGCTAGCGCCTTGTACTTTCTCATGGAATTTGTACCTAGCGAAAATTGTATTGGTCTTTGGCACAACATATGCTTCAAAACGATCGTAGTATGTTTTCAGTACCTTTGATTCAGCCTCGGTAAGTGTCCATGTGTTGTAAATGTCTCTCCCTTTTTCACCGATCCAGAGGAGCAGGTAGCTGCACTTTTCCTCTTCTCCTCTTTCCTTCAGAGGACCTGTGAACATCAGCTCCACATGCTGTTTGAACTTACGCCATGCATCGGGTAGATTTGTAGACCCCCAATCCATTCGAGGTGAAGGAACTCCAGCAAAATCCATATTTTAGTCCTTTTACTCTGACACCATGTCTTGTTTTGTATGCTTTGTACAAAATAATAAAATGCAGGACGACAGGATATTTATAAACGTAGCTCTTTATTAACTAGCTATAACTTGCATGTCCATGTGTCTCTGGCCATGATCATCTTAGAATGACCTCACCACCTGGGTGGTCTTAACCAATCATAGCACAGTATGATATGACAGTATAATGCATCCAATAACAATTCAGTATGCTGACACATATGAATATTACAGGTGTGGCAACTAACAATACTGAAGCTGGAGCCAGAAAGAAACACCTACCGTACTAAATTGGTAAAAGTGAAACAACACAGCTGAACAGCGAAGACGCCATTGACTCCGACTGACCGAACACTGTTCACCTCTTGGAAGTTTTTACGAAAGGTAAGTTATCCGGCGTGTACTATTTAAACCAAGTAACTTAGTGTACTCCCAGCTCCCCAGATAAAGACATTTTGATGATGTCAGGCTATCTAACTAGCGAGGAAGCTTGCCAGTTAGCTAATTAGCCAGTTGGCTAATAGATAGTTTAGCCTAGCTACGTTACTTGGATAGTGCCGCGTGTAACCACAGCCTGTGTTACAGGGTTGAGTAATCGTGTTCTTAGGTCCTGATGAAGAACAACATCGGTCTATTACTAGCATAAGCACGTAAAAATATATAATGCATGCTACGGCTTGATACATTTTTACTAAAGGGCTGACTAAATTTAAACAATCCAGATAATGAAAAGTGCAATTTATCCGTTCTATAACACCAACATTATTCAAATGCCTTGCAGTGTCAGATAGCCTGAGAAGCTGTAGTCATCTCTTTCCTCATTTAAGTTCTGATTCAAGATGGATATTATGGATAACGTCTTGGGTAGAAGAGATTAATGTTCTTTCCGTTTCTTTACTTAGTTTTCTAAAGATTGAAAATGTCTTCAAAAAAGGTAAACCTATGTGTTGTCTAACTGGTTATTCATTTTAAATGGACAAGTAAGGCAGTTCAATTTCATTTTGTACTGTATGTGTAGAGCCATTGTCATATCATTGTTTAATCATTTTCAGACTGTTAAATCCTCTGGTGTAATACGGATGTCGAGTACTTCAAGAAAGAGAGAATCTGGATTAAATTGTCATGGGAGAAAACCAACCGTAAGAAAAAAAGGGTAGAGAAGGAAGTCAATGACAATGAAAGTGGATCTAGTCTCATCAGCTAGTCTGACACCAAGAGTGAAGATACCAGTTCTACTGAATCTGAGAGCAAAATTTTGTCAGATGGTGAACTCCAGACAGTAGGTGGTACTCATCCAAGACTGCCAACACACGCTGAGGAAGAGTCAGATGGTGAACTCCAGACAGTAGGTGGTACTCCTCCAAGACTGCCAACACACGCTGAGGAAGAGTCAGATAGTGAACTCCAGACAGTAGGTGGTACTCCTCCAAGACTGCCAACACACGCTGAGGAAGAGTCAGATGGTGAGCTTGAGGCAGTAGGTGGTACTAAGCCAAGACTGCCAACACACAGTGACATAGATTCAGAGACTGAAGCCAATGCTGGTTGTGCAATTCAGGAGACAACTGACTCTGACAATGATGATGTTGAAAACGATTCTACCTTCAGAGAGGACCTGGCAACCTGGATAAGTGATTTCCAAGTGAAACACAATGCTGTTGATGCACTTCTGAAGATGCTGCAGTCTTATGGTCACCCAGATTTGCCTTCCACTGCTAGAACTCTCCTAGAAACCACCAATGTTTTTGTTAATAATAATAATAATAATAATATGCCATTTAGCAGACGCTTTTATCCAAACCGACTTACAGTCATGCGTGCATACATTTTTGTGTATGGGTGGTCCCGGGGATCGAACCCACTACCTTGGCGTTACAAGCGCCGTGCTCTACCAGCTGAGCTACAGAGGACCACTTGTTGAAGTCAAGTCTAATGTGGAGTTTGTCAGATTTAAAGTGAAGGTGGAGTTAGTGAAACATCTAAATAAAATAAAATCACATTTTATTGGCCACATGCGCCAAATACAACAGGTGCAGACATTACAGTGAAATGCTTACTTACAGCCCTTAACCAACAGTGCATTTATTTTTAACAAAAAAGTAAAAATAAAACAACAACAAAAAAAGTGTTGAGAAAAAAAGAGCAGAAGTAAAATAAAATAACAGTAGGGAGGCTATATATACAGGGGGGTACCGGTGCAGAGTCAATGTGCGGGGGCACCGGCTAGTTGAAGTAATATGTACACGTGGGTAGAGTTAAAGTGACTATGCATAAATAATTAACAGAGTAGCAGCAGCGTAAAAGGATGGGGTGGGGGGGGCAGTGCAAATAGTCCGGGTAGCCATGATTAGCTGTTCAGGAGTCTTATGGCTTGGGGGTAGAAGCTGTTGAAGTCTTTTTAGACCTAGACTTGGCACTCCGGCAGAGCCAGTGTCTTTGAAAAGACCCTACAACAAGGTACATAATGTTTCAAGTCTGATAAACAAGCCTACTTTCTCAAAGTTCTGTTCCTACCAACTGTATGGGATGAACAGGAAAATCTGTTAAGTGTGTACTATAAATGTGGTAACGGTTTGACATCTGTGATATTCTCTGAAGTTGCAGATGCAGAGGACTTGAGGCCATGTGCCACCTCAAGCCAGAGCGACAGTAAGTGTCTGGTTGTAGTTTTAGGGTAAACAATTCGTTTTAAGGTAAACAATTGAATTGTATGAAGTATTATAGCTTTACAAACCTTTCAAAGCCACTCAATAGAATACAATTACCATCATATTTTTGCATATTAGGTTATTTAAAGTCATATTACTACTTTGTGCATACTGTTAGAACTTTCCAAGTACTTGTGGTGCTGTGTACGGGTGAAGCTTGTATTTTCAACAGTAGTGAAATCACCCTATTCTTCTGGGGTAAAACACAAGTGTGATGCCATGTTTGTAAATATCTGTATGTATTTGCCATCAAACTAAAAGCATAATAAATAAATAAAATATGCTTAGCATTTATTTTTGTTGGGATTCATGAACCTTCCCACTGAGCTCCTGACTGACATCCCTTTACGTTTGGTTCTGTGCCAGTTTCAAAAGCAAAGTATGTCTTCATGTTTTTCCTTCTGTTTTCTCAGTTAGTCCAAGTGGCAGCCAGGAAGAAGCTGGCCAAGACAGAGCATCAGAACCAGGGTTCTTTAGCCATCAAGATATTGATCTTGAAATCGTAAATGTAGAAAGTTTAAATAACAGCATGATTTTTTCTTATATTTTAGACCAAGAGCTGCCATCCCTGCTTGATGAGCCTGTGGCTTCTGAGATGCCTGCTGGATACATTAAAGGTATATTATGCTAGCCTATATGTTACAACATGTTGCTTCTCTTGTATTGTCAACATCAATTCCAAATTGTTTGGCTGTCAGCAGATACATGGTTATCAATACAACTAATATATATGAAGGGTGGATATTTTGATCGAGGTATTTCACATGGCCTTGATACATGTCTTGCCTGGTACTCATGGCTTGTATTGTCACGCTGCTTGCAGCAAAACTGTTGAGTCTTATTATTTTGCAGATCTTCAAGCAGTGGAGATGAGGATAATGGTGAAACTGGAGATGATCCGTACAGAGTTCAGGACTGCTCTGAATCAAGTTATGAAGGCCATAGAGCACGGTAGAGCACGGCGCTTGTAACGCCAAGGTAGTGGGTTCGATCCCCGGGACCACCCATACACAAAAAATTTATGCACACATGACTGTAAGTCGCTTTGGATAAAAGCGTCTGCTAAATGGCATATTATTATTTTTTATTATTATAATGGTGAAACTGGAGATGATCCGTACAGAGTTCAGGACTGCTCTGAACCAAGTTATGGAGGCCATAGAGGATAATGGTGAAACCGGAGATGATCTGTACAGAGTTCAGGACTGCTCTGAACCAAGTTATGAAGGCCATAGAGGATAATGGTGAAACTGGAGATGATCCGTACAGAGTTCAGGACTGCTCTGAACCAAGTTATGGAGGCCATAGAGGATAATGGTGGAACTGGAGATGATCCGTACAGAGTTCAGGACTGCTCTGAACCAAGTTATGGAGGCCATAGAGGATAATGGTGTAACTGGAGATGATCCGTACAGAGTTCAGGACTGCTCTGAACCAAGTTATGAAGGCCATAGAGGATAATGGTGAAACTGGAGATGATCCGTACAGAGTTCAGGACTGCTCTGAACCAAGTTATGGAGGTCATAGAGGATAATGGTGGAACTGGAGATGATCCGTACAGAGTTCATACGATCAAGGTATTTAACTTATCTTAAGAAGAAACGATCAGCCCTCTGCCTGTTTACACAAGTTTTAGCCCATGATTACATGATACACTACAAAAATGATTTCTCATTACTATCAATCAGAACTGTATGGCCAGCTGTTTTAGCTGAGGAACACACAAATGAGGAAAAACATGAAGACATACTTTGCTTTTGAAACTGGCACAGAACCAAACGTGAAGGGATGTCAGTCAGGAGCTCAGTGGGAAGGTTAATGAATCCCAACAAAAATAAATGTTAAGCATAATTTATGTATTTATTATGCTTTTAGTTTGATGGCAAATCCATACAGATATTTAAAACATGGCATCACACTTGTGTTTTACCCCAGAAGAATAGGGTGATTTCACTACTGTTGTAAATACAAGCTTCACCCATACACAGCACCACAACTATTTGGAAAGTTCTAACAGTATACACAAAGTAGTAATAAGACTTTAAATAACCTAATATGCAAAAATATGATGGTAATTGTATTCTATTGAGTGGCTTTGAAAGGTTTGTAAAGCTATAATACTTCATACAATTCAATGGTTTACCTTAAAACGAATTGTTTACCCTAAAACTACAACCAGACACTTACTGTCACTCTGGCTTGAGGTGGCACATGGCCTCAAGTCCTCTGCATCTGCAACTTCAGAGAATATCACAGATGTCAAACCGTTACCACATTTATAGTACACACTTAACAGGTTTTCCTGTTCATCCCATACAGTTGGTAGGAACAGAACTTTGAGAAAGTAGGCTTGTTTATCAGACTTGAAACATGATGTACCTTGTTGTAGGGTCTTTTCAAAGACACTGGCTCTTGAAGTTACTAGGATAGCCACATTAGCAGCTAATTAGCGTTTCATTTTTGGGGGTAAATGCAGGTGAATATATTGATCAAAGTCACCTTGTCCTAGAGAGATTTACACTGTTATCAAAACGTTACGCCAGGGTAAGCCTATCTTCCACCCAATGTAAAGCTGGGATATATACGATTTTTGTTGTTATTCTGTCCCTCACTGTTCAAATAAACCTACCATTAAAATTATAGACTGATCATTTCTTTGTCAGTGGGCAAACGTACAAAATCAGCAGGGGATCAAATACTTTTTTCCCTCACTGTAAGATACCCCGTTAAAAAATAAAAAATCTAAAATGTGAAGTTTTGTCACACAACACAATGCCCAGTGGTGTAAAGTACTTAAGTAAAAATACTTTAAAGTACTACTTAAGTCGTTTTTGGGTATCTGTACTTTACTTTACTATTTCTACTTTTGACAACTTTTACTTCACTACATTCCAAAAGAAAATGATGTACTTTTTACTCCATACATTTTCCCTGACACCTAAAAGTACTTGTTACATTTTGAATGCTTAGGACAGACAAATGGTCAAATTCACATAATTATCAAGAGAACATCTGAGTGTTGGTGTGCCCCTGGCTATCCATAAATACAATTAAAAAAATTAAATGGTGTCGTCTGGTTTACTTAAAATGAGGAATTTGAAATTATTTATACGTTTACTTTGACTTTTGATAGTAAAGTATATTTTAGCAATTACATTTACTTTTGATACTTAAGTATATTTAAAACCACATACTTATAGACTTTTACTCAAGTAGTATTTTACTGGGTGACTTTCAGTTTTACTTGAGTCATTTTCTATTAAGGTATCTTTACTTTTACTCAAGTTGTCACGAGTTACAAAGCCAGAACCCAGAAGCAGACCAGGACAAGGTAAGTTGAAACGAAGGTGAGTGTTTATTTACAAATTCAAGAGTGATGCTGAATAATCCAGGGAACAGAGCGGGCGGCGTTGATTAGTTGTTGGGGGTGCAGTGGTTGATCCAATCATGGCTCGGCAGCCGCCGACCACCAGGCAGAGGTTGGATGAAGGTCCCGGATGAGTGATGTTCATGGCTAACGATCCGGCAGGGAATGGATGTTAGGCCAGAGCCTAAGAAGGGTGATGATCAGGACCAGGTGTGCAGATTGCTGATGGGATGCAGGTGCGGAAATCAAGAGAGCTCCCCGGAGCGTTCCAGAACCCTCGGGAAACCGGAGATCACGAGCAGAAAAACTAGTCCACAGACAGGACCCGACTCAGACTGCCGGGATCGTTACAGTACCCCCCCTCCGACGAACGCCACCGGGCGGACTCCCCGGCGCGCCAGGATGGAGGCGGTAGAAGTCACGGATGAGGTCAGCATCTAGGATCTGTCGCCGCGGAATCCAACTCCTCTCTTCAGGACCATACCCCTCCCAGTCCACGAGATACTGGAAACCCCGGCCCCGCCGTCTGGAATCCATGATGCGTCGCACCGTGTAGGCAGGACCACCTCCGATCATCCGAGGAGGAGGAGGAGGAGGCGGAGGAGGCAACAGAGGACTGAGGAAAACAGGCTTGAGGCAGGAGACATGAAAGGTGGGATGGACTCTGAGCGTCCTCGGGAGTTTGAGTCGAACTGCCACCGGATTGATCACCTTCTCCACCACAAACGGACCAATGAACTTCGGTAACAACTTCCTAGACTCAGTCCGTAAAGGAAGATCCCGTGTGGCCAACCAGACCCTATCTCCGATGGTGTAGGTGGGAGCGGGGATCCGGCGACGATTCGCCTGGAGCTGATACCGGTCCGAAACTCTAAGGAGTGCCTTTCTGGCCCGATGCCAGGTCCGGTGGCAACGACGAATATGGGCCTGAACAGAAGGCACTGAGAGCTCCTTCTCCTGAGAAGGGAACAAGGGAGGTTGGTAGCCATACAGGCACTGGAAGGGAGACATCCCAGTGGCAGATGTAGGGAGAGTATTGTGGGCATACTCAACCCAAGGCAACTGAGAGACCCAGGAGGTGGGGTTGGAAGAGGCCAGGCAGCGTAGCGTGGATTCCATCTTCTGGTTGGCTCTCTCCGCCTAACCATTAGATTGGGGGTGAAAACCAGATGTGAGACTGACTGTAGCTCCAATGGCCAAACAGAAGGACTTCCAGACAGCAGAGGTAAACTGAGGGCCACGGTCGGAAACGATATCACTGGGCAACCCGTGGACCCTGAAAACCTCCCTAACCAGGATCTCGGACGTCTCCGAGGCAGAGGGAAGCTTGGCAATTGGCACAAAGTGGGCGAACTTGCTGAATCTGTCCACGATAGTCAGAACGACCGTGTTCCCCTCAGAAGCGGGCAACCCAGTGACAAAGTCCAGGGCCAGATGCGACCATGGTCGCCGGGGAATAGGAAGGGGGTGAAGTAGTCCAGAGCTGGGCCGATTGGTACTCTTATTCTGCGCACACACTGGACAGGCAGCAACATAACCCCGAGTATCCTCGGCCATGGCAGGCCACCAAAAACGTCTGCGAAGAAACGCCATCGTCCGAGCCACGCCAGGGTGACAAGCCATCTTGCTGGCGTGGGACCATTTGAGGACCGCAGGACGAACCGACTCAGGCACAAACAACCGACCGGGTGGACCGTTACCGGGACCGGGCTGCGTCCGAAGAGCCGCCATCACCTCCTCCTCAATCTTCCACCTAACAGCTCCCACGACGCAGTTCCGGGGGAGAATTGTCTCGGTCTTGGACCCACTCTCCTCCGTCTTGGAGAACATCCGAGACAAGGCGTCCGCCTTGCCGTTCTTAGATCCAGGTCGGAACGTCAGGGAAAAATTGAATCGTCCGAAAAACAACGACCACCTGGCCTGACGGGAGTTGAGACGTCTAGCCGATTGCACGTAAGCAAGGTTCTTGTGGTCAGTCCAGACAATAAACGGCTGCTCCGCCCCCTCCAACCAGTGGCGCCACTCCTCCAAGGCAAGTTTCACCGCGAGAAGCTCCCGGTTACCCACATCGTAATTCCTCTCCGCAGGCGAAAGGCGACGAGAGTAGTAGGCGCAGGGATGGAGTTTACTGTCCGTGGAGCATCGCTGCGACAGGATGGCGCCAACTCCCACATCAGACGCGTCCACTTCAACGACGAACTGACGGGCCGTGTCCGGTTGAGAGAGAATCGGTGCGTTGGTGAATCGCCTCTTCAAATCCAGAAACGCTCGATCCGCCTCCGGATTCCACTTGAAGCTCCTGATACTGGAAGTCAAGGCCGTTAACGGAGCGGCCACACGGCTGTAATCCCGGATGAATCTGCGGTAGAAATTCGCAAACCCCAAAAATCTCTGGAGCTGCAATCTCGTACCGGGCTGGGCCCATTCCAGAACCGCTCTAACCTTCTCCTGGTCCATCCTAATCTCTCCCCTGGAGATGATGTACCCGAGAAAGGATGTCGTGTGGGCGTGAAACTCGCACTTCTCGGCCTTCACGAACAGGCGATTCTCCAACAATCGCTGCAGAACCTGCCGGACATGCTGGACGTGGTCGGAAGGTTCCTTCGAGAAGATCAGAATGTCATCCAGGTAAACAAACACAAAGAGACCGATCATATCTCTCAGGACGTCGTTCACCATACTCTGGAATACCGCTGGAGCATTGGTCAGTCCAAACGGCATCACCTGATACTCGAAGTGACCCATCGGTGTATTGAAACCCGTCAACCACTCGTCTCCCTCTCTGATCCGGACCATGTGATACGCATTGCGTAGGTCTAGCTTGGTGAACACCGTAGCACCCTGTAAGGAGTCGAAGGCAGAACTCATCAAGGGCAGGGGATACTTGTTCTTGACCGTGATGTCATTCAAACCCCGATAATCAATACACGGTCGAAGAGAGCCATCCTTCTTACCCACAAAGAAGAATCCTGCCCCCCAGGGGTGATGACGAGGGACGAACGAGACCAGCAGCTAGGGACTCCTTGATGTAGGTCTCCAAAGCCTCACGTTCAGGGCGGGAGATACTGTATAACCTTCCCTTGGGGTAGACAGCTCCAGGGAACAGGTTGATGGCACAATCATATGGTCGGTGGGGAGGGAGTGACAGAGCCTTCTGCTTACTGAACACTTCCCCCAAATCGTGATATGTCTCGGGAACCAGGGACAAATCTGGGGGTTTAGCCTCAATCACCTGACTGGGAACCGAATGGGGACAGGCAGTCTTGAGACAGTTAGCATGACAATCAAGGCTCCAACTCGTTACCTTGCCCGTCACCCAATCGAACGTGGGATTGTGTTCCTTCAGCCAGGGGTATCCAAGGACCAGAGGAACATGGGAAGACGGCAGAATGAAGAATGAAATCATCTCCGAATGATTCCCCGACAACAGCATCTTAACCGGTTCAGTCCTCATCGTGATACGTGCCAGACTACTGCCGTTCAGAGTGGTCGCTTCAATGGCTTCCGGCAATTGCTCCTTGGAAAGCCCCAGCTGTTCCACCAACTCGGCATCAAGAAAGCTTCCATCGGCACCTGAATCGATAAAAGCGTTAATCGCTAAGCTCTGATTCCTGTTCACAAGGGTAGCCGGGAAACGGGGTCTGACAGAGGTACTGAGAGGTTGAAACTGGCTCGCTAAAAGTCCTCCCAACTTTAGCGAGCCGGGCAGTTTGACGACCGCCGGGAACAAGTGGAGATGTAATGTCCCGAGCTACCACAGTAGAGGCAGCAGTTGGTCTTACGTCTATGTTGACGCTCCTCCTTGGTTAACCCGTGCCGCCCCACTTGCATGGGTTCAGAATCGGGAGAGAGGACCTCTCCACTAATCCTTTGTGGTGGAGAATGATCGACGTGTTCTGGTCCACCACCCGACCCGACTGGGAACTGAGAAGCTGATCGATTGGACGGACCCCATTGCTTCTCCCTCCTTCGCTCTCGGACTCGATTATCCACCCGAATAGACAAGGCTACCAAGCTGTCCAGGTCACTAGGCTCCGGATAGGAGATCAACTCATCCTTGAGCTGCTCCGACAGACCCTGGTAAAAGGCCGCTTGCAGAGACTCCTCATTCCACCCACTCTCCACAGCCAACGTCTTGAACTCGATCACGAAGTCGGCCACGCTGCGAGTTCCTTGGTGAAGCGAAAACAGGCGCCTAGCTGCGTCCCTCCCTCGGACGGAATGGTCGAAGAGCTTCCTCATCTCGGCCGTGAACCCCTGGTATGAAGCCATGCAGGGGTCTTGTCGTTCCCAAACGGCTGAAGCCCACTCCAGCGCTCGACCACGCAGCAACTCAATCACAAAGGCTATCCTAGCCTTGTCTGTGGCATAAGAGTAGGGCTGTAGATCGAACACTAACCCACACTGCATAAGGAAAGAACGGCATCTTCCCAGCTCCCCCTCATATTTATCCGGCGTCGGAACCTTGGGCTCACGGAAGGACACAGCTCCAGACGCGGCAGGCGAGATGGGTGAAACCGGTAGTGGATCCTCCACCGGAAACTTGCGCTGGTTCTGGACCTCCGTCAGACCGGTAGAAAGGTTCCGAACTGCCAACGCGATCTCCTGTAGCTCCGTGCTATGATGGCCCAACATCTTCTCCTGATGGGTAATGGCATGGCGAACAGAGTCCAGGTCCGCTGGGTTCATTACTGGCCGGATCGTTCTGTCACGAGTTACAAAGCCAGAACCCAGAAGCAGACCAGGACAAGGTAAGTTGAAACGAAGGTGAGTGTTTATTTACAAATTCAAGAGTGATGCTGAATAATCCAGGGAACAGAGCGGGCGGCGTTGATTAGTTGTTGGGGGTGCAGTGGTTGATCCAATCATGGCTCGGCAGCCGCCGACCACCAGGCAGAGGTTGGATGAAGGTCCCGGATGAGTGATGTTCATGGCTAACGATCCGGCAGGGAATGGATGTTAGGCCAGAGCCTAAGAAGGGTGATGATCAGGACCAGGTGTGCAGATTGCTGATGGGATGCAGGTGCGGAAATCAAGAGAGCTCCCCGGAGCGTTCCAGAACCCTCGGGAAACCGGAGATCACGAGCAGAAAAACTAGTCCACAGACAGGACCCGACTCAGACTGCCGGGATCGTTACACAAGTATGACAATTGGGTGCTTTGAAAGGTTTGTAAAGCTATAATACTTCATACAATTCAATTGTTTACCCTAAAACTAACTGTTTACCCTAAAACTACAACCAGACACTTACTGTCGCTCTGGCTTGAGGTGGCACATGGCCACAGATGTCTCAAGTTTTGAGGGAGCATGCAATTGGCATGCTGACTGCAGGAATGTCCACCAGAGCTGTTGCCAGATAATTTAATGCAATTTCTCTACCATAAGCCGCCTCCAACTTTGTTTTAGAGAATTTGGCAGTATGCCCAACCAGCCTCACAACGGCTGACCACTGTGTATGGCGTTGTGTGGGCGTGTGGTTTGCTGATGTCAATGTCGTGAACACAGTACCCCATGTTAGTGTCAGGGTTATGGTATGGGCAGGCATAAGCTACGGAGAAGGAACAAAATTGCATTTTATCAATGGAAAATGTAATGCACAGAGATACCATGACTAGATCCTGAGGCCCATTGTCCTGCCGACATCACGTCATGTTTCAGCATGATAATGCAGGGCCCAATGTCGCAAGGATCTGTACACAATTCCTGGAGGCTGAAAATGTCCCAGTTCTTCCTTGTCCTGCATACTCACCAGACATGTCACCCATTGAGCATGTTTGGGAGGGCTGGATCGACGTGTACCACAGCTTGTTCCAGTTCCCGTCAATATACAGCAACTTCACACAGCCACTGAAGAGGAATGGGACAACATTCCACAGGCTCCCGAGTGGCTCAGCGGTCTAAGGCACTGCATCTCAGTCCCATAGGGCGGCGCATTTTCTCTCTAAATGACACAAAAACGATTTTCTCTGTCACACACTCAGCTCGTGCACAGGCAGCAGCAGGCCAGCCAAGCAGCACAACAACCTGGAGAGAGCTTGAGAGAGATGCCTAGCGCACATCATTATTTGAGTTAAGTTGCTTGTTCAATAAGATAGCATATATACCTTGTTATTAGCTTGTACCTATAATTGTTGATCAGTCAGGTAGCATGTTAACTAACTACCAATACACTGCTTGAAACTATAATTGTTCAGAATGTGTAGGTTTACTAGTTAATAAGAAAATAAATCAAATATAATTGTTCAATAATGTGTAATGTGTAATTGTTCAATAATTCAATGTGTTGTGTTTAAAAATAAAAATATCTGATCATACAAAATGTGTTGTGTTTATATTACTTTTACAAATACAAATATGTGATAATAAACAAACAAATCTAAACTAACAAATGTCAAATCATATTTGTCGCCGAGACGCCAGTCAATTTGAGTACCGTTATTGTGTATTCTACGTAATGACGCAATTCTACGTTATTACGTAATGTCTTCATCACGCGCACATTTCTTCTCAATAAAGAAAGCTCTGTTGTCAAGAAGATAACCTTTGTGTCCGTTTCTATTTATTACTACAGGTATGTAATAGCACGTTTAAACTTTCTAATGTTGAAAGAACATGTCATAACATGCTAGTTAACACATCCGTTAAGGTATTATCACGTTTGGTAAAGGTTTGATGTGTTATTTTTGTGTCAAACCGAGTGAGTGAAAGAACGTGATAAAAACGATTTTACAAGTCACATAGCTAGAGATTTTGGGTTTGTCTGAGTGAATGTACATAATTTTCTCATGTTAGTTTAATAAATAATCAATTTATTTGAGATTTCTGAGTTCGTTTAGCATATTATTGTTTTTGTGTAAAATTCCCAAACTGGTAAAATGGCGGCTACTCTCGGTCAGCGTCAACAGACTTCAGTGAGGACAGTGCGGGTGCATCAGAGAGACAATTTCACGGTCGCACTACTGTTTTACATTGACATTTTAGTCATTTAGCAGACGCTCTTATCCAGAGCCACTTACAGTTAGTGAGTGCATACATTATTTTGAATATATAATATATATTGAATAATACAGTGAAGGCAAGGTTATTCACGAAAATAGCACACAGTGCTGTCTAAAACAAACTGTAACCTTGTACTAAATGGTTTTTGAGTCATTTATGCATTTATCTACTATAGGTTAGGTATTAGCTCAAAAGTATTGTGGAGCTCCTGCTCCTTAATATAAACAGTACCGGCACCCAAAATGAGTATTAGCACCTATTTCAGTCCAAGTAAAGCACTGAATTAGATAAATGAACAAGAAAAACGTGAAAATGTTTTTAGAGAATAAAGAAAGTGCCAGAACTGTCAAGACAATAACTTTTTGTATCTGTTTCTCTTTATTACTACTGGCCGATTCAGATAAGTCTGAGGCCGGTATCATCAACAGTGAGGACAAACCCAGCCTGCCTCTCTCCTTCCACACTGAGTCCAAACCTACAGTCACTGGGTCCTGATTGTGACAGTGGAGCCCAGTTTACTGCAGGATCCAGAGATGGCATCAGTGAAGCTGGAACACTGCAGTCAAACACTGGAGCTGAATGTCAACTTTAAAGATGAAGAAGAGGAGGAGAAGATTGGGAAATCTGTTTCTCAGGGTAAGAGCAGGTTCTATCGAACTAATTTTGTTGGACATGATTTGGAAAGGCACACACCTGTCTATATGCAGTGCATTCGGAAAGTATTCAGACCCCTGGACTTTTTTGATATTTTGTTACGTTTCAGCCTTATTGTAAAATAGATTAAATTGTTTTTTTTCCCTTATCAATCTACTCACAATACCCCACAATGATAAAGCAAAAACTGTTTTTTGTTCAATTGTTGCAAAAACAACATCTGAACGATCACATTTCCAAAATGTCTTTCTACTCTGCGAGTGTCTAAACCATGATCACCTTGATCATAGGACTGTTTCAGCCTAGTTAAGCTGTTTGCTGCCTTTGAGGTGGGAAGTTCTTCATACTGAGCTTTAAGACCAAATCATTCCTTGTTTACTTCTACTGAGTTATCCAAAAAAGATTCCCTCTCCAATTCTCTGATTTTGCTGTCCATCTCTCTCCTTTTCTGATTTATTTTATTTGAAACTGGTAAAACGTATAATTTGCCCCCAAATATGTGCTTTGAAAGCCTCCCATCTGGTACTCGCTGACGTTTGGTCAGTGTTCAATGTCAAATAAACATCTATATGCACTCCAACGTAATGTAAGAAGTCTGGGTCCTGTAACCATCTGAGATGCAAACGCCATCAAGAGGATCCGTTTACTAGTTTTGTATCCCTATAGAATAATGACACAGGGGAATGGTCACTCAGAACAATACTATCATATCCACTTCCTGCTACATTGGGAAGCAATAAGCAAGAAACTAAAAAGTAGTCTACATGAGAATATGATTTAAATGTTGACGAGTAACATGAATACTCCCTTTTACTCGGGTTCTGAGTCCTCCAAGGTTAATTTTTATTCATTTTAGAAACACTTAAAATAAGGGCTGTGTTTTGTGTAGGCTTACCCTGGCGTGACTTTTAGCAACATAATCGGCTCTATTTCCTCTCAGATTATAAAACACTAATTATCATCAAAGTAGACATCATGCAAAACAACAAATCACTGCAATCTCCTGCACGTTATCTCTAGCTGACACCTTTGCTAACAGGTATTGTGTCAATTTAAAACTTGCACAAGACAGTTCACAGAATTGACCATTTAAATAAATGTAGCCTATTTATTCATTACTAAATTTAGCTAACATTAGATAGTTAACCCAGAGATCCTTACCTTTGACTCGATTCAGCAATTTTGTCCAGATTATAATGGCATTTGTAGTTCTTTATGATAGCCACATTAGCAGCTAATTACCATTTCATTTTTGTAGGGGTAAATACAGGCAAATATATTGATAAAAGTCATCTTGTCCTAGAGAGATTTACAAAGTTATAAAATCTATAAAAAAAAGTGGAATGGGGGATGCACAAACCTTCTGGAAGATCTGATGAAGGAGAAGATGGTGGACATGGACAAAGGAGAAAAGTGGAATATGTTTTGAGTGAATATGGAATGGAAGATCACACTGAACTTTTAGAAGAGCTACAGGAGGAAAGTGAACGTGACGAGAGTGAGGATGAATTAACTGTGGTGGCAGGTGCAGTGATGACCGCTGAGAAGGAGCTGAGTATAGAGGGAAGCAGTGTGGTGAGGGAGGTTATCGTCTAGTGTATAAAGAGGGATTCGTCCTCCAGTAGCTCAGAGATGGAACCTGGTGAGAGTGGGGATGAATTACCTGCGGTGAGGAACTCCGAGTTCGGGCCTTGTTCCAAGGATGATAAGGATGATTCTGGCCCAGTGGGAGTGAGATTTGTAGTGAGTGGTATCGGTGGAGAAAGTTCTGTGTGTTAGTTGTGGGGGTGCTAATGGGCTGGAGATCTGAGGTATCAGGTGAGAGAAAGGCAGATTGAGGTTGCCAGGGTTACACTAGTACAGAACATGTTGTATGCAGAAGCAGTGAAGAGAGTGGTAGAGGAAGATGAGTTCAGGGTGAGGGATCTTGAGAGGATTCCTATGAGTAGGCAGAGACCAAGAGAGAGTGATGGGAAGAATATGTGCTTCAGTAAGGTGGGATTTTTAGCATTTATAGCAATGGTTGTCAATTGTACTGCAGAAATGGATCTAAAGTCCCAGAAAATAGAGGCTGTGGTGGCAGCGGCAGAGAAGTACTTGGGATTGCGAGGATTTACAGCAGAACAGCTGTAGGGGTGTTGAGTGGTAGTGGTCTGGCGTATGACTAGATAGGGTTAAATAGTGGAATGGGGTGGTGGGTTTTTGTCGTGGAAAATCGCCACGAAGGGACTCAAAGTTAAACTTAAATGAATTATAATTTTTTATCAGCAAGCTGGAGAGGTTCCAACAAACGTAAAAGCACCATAGTACACGTCGGTTGGGAGCTCTGCCGGGGCAGTCCCGTTAGTTGTCCTATATACTGCTTACACAGACAAGTTATATTTGCATGATTTAGCATATTAATATTAACATTTGGTTCCTGCATGTGACCGACCAATACCTCACAAGGCTTCTTCTCTCCAAGCTGAGACCTTGAAACTGAGATATCCCTTTTGGTTCCCAGAACAATGTTCTGGGCGTACTGCCAATTGGTCTGAGGTGGTCAGTCACCTGCACGAACGAAGAACATTTTCCCTCACATTTTTTAGAGCAGGCTAATACTTGGCAGGGCAATTTTGTATTAATTACCGTAACAATGAATTTAATGTGTGTAGTCTGTGAATGGCCTCACACACCAGTACAGTAGGTGGCGGTGTATGCACCTAAAAGTTGAATGCGCTCTGCCAACCAAATCCCAAAGAAGAAGGATGAAAATGCACGTCGCTTGACCCGTATGGAGAATGTGAAAAAGGAGCAAAGTTCATCTTTATTATCGATGTTTGATGAAGAGTATCTACCACCCTATGTAAAGCTGGGATATAAAGGAGTGGCCTAGAAGAAGCCCATGAAGGTCCTGGAGTGGCCCAGCCAGTCTCCAGACCTTAATGCCATAGAACATCTGGAGGGAGCTGAAGGTTCCAGTTGCCAAACGTCAGGCTCGAAACCATAATGACTTGGAGAAGATCTGCAAAGAGGAGTGGAACAAAATCCCTCCTGAGATGTGTGCAAACCTGGTGGCCAACTACAAGAAACGTCTGACCTCTGTGATTGCCAACAAGGGTTTTGCCACCAAGTACTAAGTCATGTTTTGCAGAGGGGTTAAATACTTATTTCCCTCATTAAAATGCAAATCAATTGATAACATTTTTTACATGCGTTTTTCTGGATTTTTTTGTTGTTATTCTGTCTCTCACTGTTCAAATAAACCTACCATTAAAATTATAGACTGATCATTTCTTTGTCAGTGGGCAAACGTACAAAATCAGCAGGGGATCAAATACTTTTTTCCCTCACTGTAGTCCCGCTTAAAACAAACAGTGACCTTGTACTAAATGGCTTTTGTCATTTATGCATTTACAGTACCAGTCAAAAGTTTGGACACACCTATTCATTCAAGGGTTTTTCTTAATTTTTACCATTTTCTACATTGTAGAATAATAGTGAAGACATTTAAACAATGAAATAACACTTATGGAATCATTTAGTAACCAAAAAAGTGTTAAACAAATCAAATATATTTTAGATTTTTCAAAGTAGCCACCCTTTGCCTTGATGACAGCATTGTATAATCTTTGTAATCTACAATGTAGAAAATAGTAAAAATAAAGAAAAGGCCTGGAATGAGTAGATGTTCTAAAACTTTTGACTGGTACTGTATGTGAATTTGGGAAAATCTGCTATAGGTAAAGTACCGGCACCTCAAATATCTAATCATTGAGCTCATGTTCCTCTTATAGAATGTTAGCTCAACAGTATTGTGGAGCTCCTGCACCTAAATATAAACAGTACCTGCACTTATTTCAGTCCAAGTCAAGCACTGAATTAGATGATTTAACAAGAAGAAATATAATATATTTTTAGAGAATAAAGAAAGTTCCAGAACTGTCAAGACAATAACCTTTTGTGTCCGTTTCTCATTGTTACTACAGGACGACTATAATTAAATCTGAGGCCGGTAACATCAATAGTGAGGACAAACCCAGCCTGCCTCTCTCCTTCTGAGAGGACAAACCTACAGTCACTGGGTCCTGATTGTGACAGTGGAGACCAGTTTGCTAAGCAAGATCCAGAGATGGCATCAGTGAAGCTGAAAGATTGCAGTCAAACACTGGAGCTGAATGTCAACATTAAAGATGAGAAGATTTGGAAATCTGTTTCTCATGGTAAGAGCAGGTTCTATCTAACTAAGTTTGTGTTATTCATTCCAACTTCCCAATGTGCATGAAAAGTTGCAGTAGAACTGTTTTATGATGAACTGTTTCAATGAGAAGGTAGATATTATTTCATGCTGCTGACCCTTACATGGTTTGACACCAGTATTGCCAGCATTTGTTTTATTCACTGGGCTATCTGGAGTGCTCAGAGAGTAGACTAAAGAAGTGAAGTAGATAAACTGCCAATGTTTTAAAGTTCTATGAAATGAGTCTGTGTAGTTACTAACCCTTGTGATAGTGAGTGGAGGGTGACACTAACCCTTGTGATAGTGAGTGGAGGTTGATATGGCTTCTACATCTGCATTGCTTGCTCTTTGGGGTTTTAGGCTGGGTTTCTGTAAAGCACTTTATGACAACTTCTGATGTAAAAAGGGCTTCATAAAATACATTTGATTGACATGTATATCATACCAACTGACTGGTTCTTCTGATGTTGTTCACACAGGAGACCATGTTGAGACATTCAATACATCCAGCGAGCAACAGCAGAAAGATCACAGAGCTAAGAGGTCTCACCACTGCCCATATTGTGAGGAGAGTTTCTCAATTCTATCAAAGTTAAAAATACACCTACAAATACACACAGGAGAGAATCTGTATTCCTGTACTGACTGTGGGAAGAATTTCACAACATCAAAGGCACTGACAGTTCATCAGAGAGTGCACACAGGAGAGAAGCCTTACTCCTGCTCTGACTGTGGGACGAGTTTCTGTCAACAGGGCCACTTAAAAACGCATGAACTTATACATACAGGAGAGAAGCCTTACTCCTGCTCTGACTGTGGGAAGAGTTTCTCTCAACTGTTTACCTTAAAACAACATGAACGTATACATACAGGAGAGAAGCCTTACTCCTGCTCTGACTGTGGGAAGAGTTTTTCTGTACAGGACCACTTAAACACAACGGATACACACAGGAGAGAAGCCTTACTCCTGCTCTGACTGTGGGGCAAGTTTCTCTCAACTGGGCACCTTAAACAAACATGAACGTATACACACAGGAGAGAAGCCTTACTCCTGCTCTGACTGTGTGAAATGCTTCACAACATCAACTGACCTAAAAGTTCATCAGAGAATACACACAGGAGAGAAGCCTTACTCCTGCTCTGATTGTGTAAAATGCTTCACAACATCATCTCAGCTAAAAGTTCATCAGAGAACACACACAAGATAGAAGCCGTTTTCCTGCTCTGACTGTGGAAAGATTTTCTTTTAAATGGGCCATTTAAAAAGACACAAAGGTAAACATAAAGGAGAGAAGCCTTACCACTGATCTGACTGCAGAAAATGTTTTAAAACAACAGCTGAGCTTAAAAGGTCATGATGTAAGAGAAAGGAGCAGACACTCAGATGGAAGTTTGATGTACATGTATTTCAGTACTGGATCACATAATAAGACGAACGCGCTTTGCCTCTTATCATATGACTGACTTACATAGACTCTCTCTCAGCCTATATAGTGCTCTTCAAGTCTACTTTTATCCTTCCCAGTTGCTAACTATTACTAGCTGCCACTCACTTCCTACATATCATTCCTCTCCCTGGTGTCATATCTCACCCTAGCCAGTCCATTCCATCACGCACCAATCCTAAGATTAGCACTAGTGGACCCCAATCTATCTTGGCACACCGACCCTCTGCTCATCACTCTTGTTACCACTAACACATGGTTTTCTTATCCTCTCTACATACAATTTACAATCTTTATAAGATTGGATCAAACACTCTTCATATCAACTGCCATCAGGAAAATACAGAATATTTTCAACAGATGGGGAGAAACAATGACATGGAGAAAATACAGAAACACAGTGCAAATGCTTATCAAGGAAGCAAAGACAAACTACTACAAAACTGAAATCCAGGACCTAAAGAAGACAAACCCTAAGGAATGGTGGGACTTATTTAACAAAGGACTGGGACCAAAGAAAATATCAGAAGGGAGAATACAGGTCGAGGGAATTTAAGATGACGAGGTGGCTGGTGTTTTGAATGGCTTCTTTGCTGAGGCATGGACAAGCACCATACCTCTTGCCATCTTCCCCCTGCCCATGTCTACAAGGCAGGTTGAGCTGTGCAGCATTGGCCAGTTAAAGCAAGCTCTGACCAGACTCAGCCCACGTAAAGCATGTGGGCCTGATGGCATTCCAGCCTGGCTACTAAAAGAGCATGCAGAAGATCTAGCCCCTGTCATCAAACACAGTGTTAAAGCTGTCCCTGCCAGTAGGAGGTGTTATCTGAGTGCACGATTCAGTATGACTACCTCCCAAAGTCCAGCACTACTACCGCCCTTGTGAAAGCCACATACTCCTGGCTGACAGCTACAGACTCCATAAACCCAACAATGGTGAGGGTGTTACTTGCTGATGTGTCCAAAGCCTTTGATCGGGTAGATCACCCATAGTTCCTGCAACATCTGTCTGACATTGAACTGTGTTCAAGGTTACTAGCCTGACTCCACCGCTACACCACCGAAAGAGGGCAGAGGGTGATGGCAACTGGTACATTTAGCCGTTGGTCAGAGGACCATCCACAACCTGCACCACTAATCCTAGGAGGACAGGAAGTACCAGTGGTAACAACAACCAAGTATCTTGATTTTAATCTAGACTCTAACCTTAGTGGTGACATGTGGAGCAGCCAGTGAGAAAGGACTCGAAACGCCTTTTTGACTGTTCTGGAATACGGTGGAGTGCTGTTAGTTGGATGCAGTAAAAAGCAGCAGGCCCAACTAGACAGGGTGCAGAGGAGGGCCTTGAGGATCATCTCCAGAGGTGGAGCAGTCCAACCACAGCTCCCGTCACTGCAGAGCAGGCGAGAACAGGCTGCAGTGCACCTGGTGAAGGACATGCACACTCTTGACCATCCACTGAATGACCTGCTCCCTCCAAAAAGAGGTAACTGCACCACCAGGCTCCTGAGAAACAGCCACAAACTGTCCTGTATAACTGCCCGTACAAACCGCCTGCGAAACGCCACTCTACCCACTGCTTTTTTTAAATAACATTTTAATATTTCAATTTCCATCATGAAAAATGTCCTGTAATGTTTAATAAATAATAAATAAAAAAATTGGTCATTTAGCAGGTGCTCTTATCCAGAGCGACTTACAGGAGCAATTAGGGTTAAGTGCCTTGCTCAAGTGCACGTCGACAGATTTTTCACCTAGTCGGCTCGGGGATTAGAACCAGCGACCTTTCGGTTACTGGCACAACGCTCTTAACCACTAAGCTACCTGCCGCCCAAGTGTTCTGTATTCTACTTATGTCACGTATTGTGTTATGTATTTAACAGGTAGCCTAGCGGTTAAGAGTGTTGGGCCAGTAACTGAAAGGTCGCTGGTTTGAATCCCGAGCCAACTAGGTCAAAAAATCTGTCATTGTGGCCTTGAGCAAGGCAATTAACCCCAATTGGTCCTATAAGTCGCTCTGGATAAGAGCATCTGCTAAATTACAAATATGTAATGAAAAATCATGTTTGTACATGAATTTGTGCTGGGAAACCTCTTCTTCTCTTGTGCATAAATATAACAAAGTGTTTAAAGTGAAATAGTTAGTGTCTATACAGTGCATTCTGAAAGTATTCAGACCCCTTGACTTTTTCAACAAAAAAATAAATTACAGCCTTATTGTAAAAATGTTTTTTTTTTTTTACAAACAACAAAAGCAACAAAAATCCCTCATCAATCTACACACAATACCCCATAATGACAAAGTGGAAACAAGTTTAGACATTTTTGCAAAACCTTATTTACATTAGTATTCCAGACCCTTTGCTATGAATCTCGAAATTTATAATCCTGTTTCCATTGACATTCCTTGAGATGTTTCTACAACTTGATTGAAGTCCACCTGAGATAAATTCAATTGATTGGACATGGTTTGTCTGTCGATATAACATCCCACAGTTGACATTGCATGTCAGAGCAAAAACCAAGCCATGAGGTTGAAGGAATTGTCCGTAGAGCTCCGAGACAGGATTGTGATGAGGCACAGATCTGGGGAAGGGTACCAAAAAATGTCTGCGGCATTGAAGGTCCCCAAGAACACCGTGGCCTCCTCCATTCTTAAATGGAAGAAGTTTGCAATCACCTAGATTCTTCCTAGAGCTGTCCGCCCGGCCAACTAAGCAATCGGAGGAGAAGGGCCTTGGTCAGGGAGGTGACCAAGAACCCGATGATCACTTTGACAGAGCTCCAGAGTTCAGCCCGCTTGGAGTTTGCCAAGAGGCACCTAAAGGACTCTGACCATGAGAAACAAGATTCTCTGGTCTGTTGTTACCAAGATTGAACTCTTTGGCCTGAATACCAAGCGTCACTTCTGGAGGAAACCTGGCACCATGCCTACGGTGAAGCATGGTCGTGGCAGTATCATGCTGTGCGGATGTTTTTCAGAGGCAGGGACTGGGAGACTAGTCAGGATCGAGGGAATAACGAAGGGAGCAAAGTACAGAGAGATCCTTGATGAAAACCTGCTCCAGAGCGCTCAGGACTTCAGACTGGGGCGAAGGTTCACCTGGCCCAGCCAGAGCCCAGACTTGAACCCGATTGAACATCTCCGGGGAGACCAGAAAATAGCTGTGCAGCAACGCTCCCCATCCAACCTGATAGAGTTTGAGAGGATCTGCAGAGAAGAATGAATGAAACTCCCCAAATACAGGTGTGCCAAGCTTGTAGCATCATACCCAAGAATACTCTGCTGTAATCGCTGCCAAAGGTTCTTCAAGAAAGTACTGAGTAAAGGGTCTGAATACTTAGATATTTACATTTTTTATTAAAAAATTAGGGAAAATGTCTAAAAACCTTTGTTTTGCTTTGACATTATGGGGTATTGTGTGTAGATTGATGAGGGGAAACAATTATTTAACCAACTTTAGAATATGGCTGTAACGTAATAAAATGTGGAAAAAGTTAAGGGGTCTGAATACTTTCAGATTGCACTGTATATAGCCAAGCTATCATTGACTAGGTATTGGCACCCCATGTATATAGCCAAGCTACCATTGACTAGGTATTGGCACCCCATGTATATAGCCAAGCTATCATTGACTAGGTATTGGCACCCCATGTATATAGCCAAGCCATCATTGCTCATCATGTATTAATTCCTCGTACTACAATCTTTTTCCTATTATTATAATTGTTGTATTGTGTTCTCCATTGTTGGTCAACATTTCACTGTTAGTCTACACCTGTTGTTTACCAAACATGTGACAATTAAATGAAATGACTACGTATTTAGTTAATTGTCTTCTAAATCTATACTGAACAAAATATATAAACTTGACATGTAAAGTGTTGGTCCCATGTTTCATGAGCTGAAATAAAAGATCCCGGAAATTTTCCATACGCACAAAAAGCTTATTTCTCTCAAATTTGGTGCACAAATCTGTTTCCATTTCTGTTAGTGAGCATTTCACCTTTGCCAAGATAATCAATCCACCTGCGAGTTGTGGCAT
Organism: Coregonus clupeaformis; assembly: GCF_020615455.1. Taxonomy (NCBI): domain Eukaryota; kingdom Metazoa; phylum Chordata; class Actinopteri; order Salmoniformes; family Salmonidae; genus Coregonus; species Coregonus clupeaformis. The sequence goes on from NW_025534445.1 coordinate 176,627, forward strand.
ATCAAGAAGCTGATTAAACAGCATGATCATTACACAGGTGCACCTTGTGCTGGGTACAATAAAAGGCCACTCTGAAATGTGCAGTTTTGTCACACAACACAATGCCACAGATGTCTACATTTTGAGGGAGTGCACAATTGGCATGCTGACTGCAGGAATGTTCACAAGAGCTGTTGCCAGAGAATTGAATGTACATTTCTCTACCGAGAATTTGGCAGAATGTCCGACTGGCTTCACAGCCACAGACCATGTGTCACCGTGCAAGCCCAGGACCTCCACATCTAGCATCTTAACCTGCAGGATCATCTGAGACCAGCCACCCGGACAGCTGATGAAACTGAGGAGTATTTATATCTGTAATAAAGCCCTTTAGTGGGGGAAAAATCATTCTTATTGGCTGATGGGTGGGCCCCTGTCATGTGAAATCCATAGATTAGGGCCTAATGAATGTATTTCAATTGACTGATTTCCTTATATGAACTGTACCCCAGTAAAATTGTTGAATGTTGTGTTTATATTTGTGTTCAGTTAAAATCTTACAAAAAAATTGATTATGAATATGTTTTGAAAACTGCATGAATTTGAACTGGTCAACCTCTCCTTCTCTTTTGTATTCAATTCTTCCATATTAGATCTGACAGTATGAATGGTTCTTATGTTTTTTTTGGTAAAAACTCAACTCGTCGTGTTTGGAGTACAAAGAATGCTGAGTTGCATCCAAAGAACACCATACCTACTGTGAAGCATGGGGGTGGAAACATCATGCTTTGGGGCTGTTTTTCTGCAAAGGGACCAGGACGACTGATCCGTGTAAAGGAAAGAATGAATGGGGCCATGTATCGTGAGATTTTGAGTGAAAACCTCCTTCCATCAGCAAAGGCATTGAAGATAAAACGTGGCTGGGTTGGGCAGCATGACAATGATCCCAAACACACCGCCCGGGCAACGAAGGAGTGGCTTCGTAAGAAGCATTTCAAGGTCCTGGAGTGGCCTAGCCAGTCTCCAGATCTCAACCCCATAGAAAATCTTTGGAGGGAGTTGAAAGTCTGTGTTGCCCAGCGACAGCCCCAAAACGTCACTGCCCTAGAGGAGATCTGCATGGAGGAATGGGCCAAAATACCAGCAACAGTGTGTGAAAACCTTGTGAAGACTTACAGAAAACGTTTGACCTGTGTCATTGCCAACAAAGGGTATATAACAAAGTATTGAGAAACTTTTGCTATTGACCAAATACTTATTTTCCACCATAATTTGCAAATAAATTCATAAAAAATCCTACAATGTGATTTTCTGGATTTATTTTTCTCATTTTGTCTGTCATAGTTGCACACCCGTCGCTATGGGCGGGCAATTGGGGGCCGGGCCCGCCCCCAAAAATGATTCTGCCCCCCCCCACTTGAGGGAATTTATTATTAAATATATGTACTGTAGGCTAATAATAATTGTGCCCTGCCCTCCCATGCATTTCATATGCCCCCCTTAAGACTGAGGTCTGGCGACGGGTCTGCATAGTTGACGTGTACCTATGATGAAAATTACAGGCCTCTCTCATCTTTTTAAGTGGGAGAACTTGCACAATTGGTGGCTGACTAAATACTTTTTTTTCCCCCCACTGTACCTTTGAATCTTGAGTACAGACCGACGTCCCCTGTATACAAACCTTACATATAGGACTTAAAGTTGTAAAATTGTGAACTACTCCTTTAATGGAGTGGTAGGTGCTATGAAAGGGATGTTTAAAAAATAAATAAACGTTAGTTGTATTTTGTAAAAAAAAACATCATAGTACAATGGAATGTTGTTGTTCATTGTACTACGATGGTACATTTTTGTAAGAGCTGTCCTTCACATCGGAGTGCTAATGCTGGCTCTTTGCGTCTCTTGACCATATCGCGTGGACCGGGCACAAAACTCAAGGAGCGCTCTCCACTTCCCTCCGGTAGTTATTTAGCAAGCCTGATAACACATCACTCCCGACAGACACAAGCAAAAACTCTTGCATAAATGTAGAAGCCTATACACCTAAACACTAGCGATCTGACATGCTGTATTGCATGGAAACTGCAGGCTACTAACAACAGCAGCTACATAGTCTAGCCTACTATGGCCCTGTCCCTCTGTCCAGGGTAAGACACTAACTATTTGATTTAAAACAGTTTGTTTCATTTAATTAAACACAAAAAGATGTTGCCCAGATCAAATTAATGTACAAACAGTATTTTTCATTACATTTGAGTCATTTAGCAGATGCTCTTATCCAGAGCAACTTACAGGACCAATTAGGGTTAATTGCCTTGATCAAGGGCACAACAACAGATTTTTCACCTAGTTGGCTTGGGATTCAAACCAGCGACCTTTCAGTTACTGGCCCAACACTCTTAACCGCTAGGCTACCTGCGGCCAGATCAATTAACTTCAATACAGTTATCCAAATACATTCATAATCAATGAATAAAATAATGAATCTAATTTTAAAAGACAATTTAAAAAACACAATTAGTCGATTCATAGCCTTTTTATAATTAATAAAAGTTGTTTAGTAATATAAAATAATCCACACAAACTAATGCTGAAAACTGATCATCACACCATCTTTATCTGATATACACTGAGTGTACAAAACATTAGGAACACCTTCCTAATATTGAGTTTCTTGTTTTCTGCTGAAAGCTAATGGGGATCCATAATAAATACACCACAACTACATCTTTAAGGATCATAGCTTTCACCTGGGTTCACCTGGTCAGTCTATGTCATGGAAAGAGCAGGTGTCCTTAATGTTTTGTACACTCAGTGTATGTTGTGTCTACTAGCTCATTCCCACAGAAAACTGCAGATGTGACCTTGAGCAAGGCACTTAACCCTAATTGCTCATGTAAGTCGCTCTGGATAAGAGTGTCTGCTAAATTACTAAAATGTAAATGTAATGTACCACCCAGTCAACCATCAGACTCCATTGTGAGACGCCTCAAATAGGATATTCAACCTTAAAGGCAAATCCAAGGTTATCTCAATATCTTTACAGTAGAAGCTAACAAAACACACCAAAACTGACCAGGTGAACACTGATCAGTAAAGTAAAGAGATGCTAACATTCTAGAACGCTCCCTTTGATTTGGAATTTTAGGACCCCTTTAGTTATAAAAATATATATTTAAAAATGAATTTGGCCTTTAATACTATATCCAATAGAAACACATTGAATAACACATTCATAAATGGCCCAAAAACAGACTAATGGTGAAAACTGATCATCACATCATCTCTATCTGATACATTCAGTACAATGTAGTATTTTATTAGGATCCCCAGCGGCTACTCTTCCTGGGGTACAAACAGGAAACACAAAAAATACATCAAATACATCATCATGCACTACATTTACAATTTAGTCATGTTGCAGATGCTCCCATCCAGAGAGACCCACAGCTAGTGCATTCATCTTCTGATAGCCAGGAGAGACAACATAGTGGCTACTAAAAACTCCCTATAAAGCAGGAACCCAGGGAGAAACATAGAGAGGAACCAGGCTCAAAGGGGTGGCCTGTCCTCTTCTGGCTGGACCAGGTGACATATGTTTACATATCAGTAGGCTGTACAATACAAAAGGGGGGGGAAACTATTCTAAAAGTTGGTAAGAGTCAAAAGCTAAAAAGGGACAAAAGTCATGCAAATTATGAGCCATATCATCCTCAACAGCAAACACAGGTTCTTAGAAATGTTTTCACATTTATTAAAAACAATAATACCTTATTCACATACAGTTGAAGTCAGAAGTTTACATACACCTTAGCCAAATACATTTAAACTCAGTTTTTCACAATTCCTGACATTTAATCCTAGTAAAAATTCCCTGTCTTAGGTCAGTTAGGATCACCACTTTATTTTAAGAATGTGAAATGTCAGAATAATAGTAGAGACAATGATTTATTTCAGCTTTTATTTATTTCATCACATTCGCAGTGGGTCAGAAGTTTACATACACTCAATTAGTATTTGGTAGCATTGCCTTTAAATTGTTTAACTTGGGTCAAACGTGTCGGGTAGCCTTCCACAAGCTTCCCACAATAAGTTGGGTGAATTTTGGCCCATTCCTCCTGACAGGGCTGGTGTAACTGAGTCAGGTTTGTAGGCCTCCTTGGTCGCACACACTTTTTCAATTCTGCCCACAAATGTTCTATAGGATTGAGGTCAGGGCTTTGTGATGGTGACTCCAATACCTTGACTTTGTTGTCCTTAAGCCATTTTGCCACAACTTGGAAGTATGCTTGGGGTCATTGTCCATTTGGAAGACCCATTTGCGACCAAGCTTTAACTTCCTGACTGATGTCTTGAGATGTTGCTTCAATATATCCACATAATGTTCCTTACTCATGATGCCATCTATTTTGTGAAGTGCACCAATCCCTCCTGCAGCAAAGCACCCGGACAGCATGATGCTGCCACCCCCGTGCTTCACGGTTTGGATGGTGTTCTTCTGCTTGCAAACATAACATTATTTTACTCCAAACATAACAATGGTCATTATGGCCAAACAGTTCTATTTTTGTTTCATCAGACCAGAGGACATTTCTCAAAAAAGTACGATCTTTGTCCCCATGTGCAATTGCAAACCGTAGTCTGGCTTTTTTATGGTGGTTTTGGAGCAGTGGCTTCTTCCTTGCTGAGCGGCCTTTCAGGTTATGTCGATATAAGACTCATTTTACTGTGGATATAGACACTTTTGTACCCGTTTCCTCCAGCATCTTCACAAGGTCCTTTGCTGTTGTTCTGGGATTGATTTGCACCAAAGTACGTTCATCTCTAGGAGACAGAACGCATCTCCTTCCTGAGCGGTATGACGGCTGCGTGGTCCCATGGTGTTTATACTTGCGTACTATTGTTTGCACAGATGAACGTGGTACCTTCAGGTGTTTGGAAATTGCTCCCAAGGATGAATCAGACTTGTAGAGGTCTACAAAATTTCTTCTGAGGTCTTGGCTGATTCCTTTTCATTTTCCCATGATGTCAAGCAAAAAGGCATTGAGTTTGAAGGTAGGCCTTGAAATACATCCACAGGTACACCTCCTATTGACTCAAATTATGTAAATTAGCCTATCAGAAGCTTCTAAAGCCATGACATCATTTTCTGGAATTTTCCAAGCTGTTTAAAGGCACAGTCAACTTAGTGTATGTAAACTTTTGACCCACTGGAATTGTGATGCAGTGAATTATAAGTGAAATAATCTGTCTGTAAACAATTGTTGGAAAAATGACTTGTGTCATGCACAAAGTAGATGTCCTAACCGACTTGCCAAAACTATAGTTTGTTAAAAAGAAATTTGTGGAGTGGTTGAAAAACAAGTTTTAATGACTCCAACCTAAATGTATGTAAACTTCCGACTTCAACTGAATATGGACAAGCAATGACAGAGCGACATGGACTAAGATACAGTAGAATATTATGGAATACAGTATATACATATATGGACAACCAATGACAGAGCGACATGGACTAAGATACAGTAGAATATTATAGAATACAGTATATACATATATGGACAACCAATGACAGAGCGACATGGACTAAGATACAGTAGAATATTATAGAATACAGTATATACATATATGGACAACCAATGACAGAGCGACATGGACTAAGATACAGTAGAATATTATAGAATACAGTATATACATATATGGACAACCAATGACAGAGTGACATGGACTAAGATACAGTAGAATATTATAGAATACAGTATATACATATGAGATGTGTAAAATGCTTCACAACATCAGCTGAGCTAAAAGTTCCTGTTATTTTTGTAATGTGCCATAAGGTTTATTTTATTTTATGTTTTTTTGAATCTGGTTTTATTGCTAGTTTGAGTTACCTGGCAGAGAGTTCCATGTAGTCATGGCTCTATTTAATACTGTGCGTTTCCCAGCGTCTGTTCTGGACCTGGGGACTGTGAAGAAACCTCTTGCTGCATGTCTTGTGTTGTACCGATGAGTGTCCAAACTAGCTCATTCCCACAGAAAACTGCAGAGGAAAGCAGTACCACCCAGTCATCTATCAGACCTCACTGAGTGTATTCAACCCTAAGGGCAAATCCAAGGTCATCTCAATATCTTTACAGTAGAAGCTAACAAAACACACCAAAACTGACCAGGTGAACACTGATCAGTAAAGTCAAGACAGGCTAACATTCTATAACGTTCCCTTTCCTCTGCACAGTTCTCTCACAGAGAGAAATAATAGGATTACAATAGAGTGTTACTCTTTCTTAATGTTTTCAAATTCACTGTTACCACTTCCTTTCTGAGGTGAGAATGTAGTGACTTTAATCTTAACTGGTCTGAGATAACTGATGAGGCTTTTCTCTTGTGTGTGTTCTCTGATGACCTTTTAGCTCAACTGATGTTTTATAACATTTTCCACAGTCAGAGCAGTATTAAGGCTTCTCTCCTGTGTGTATATGTTTGTGTTGTTTTAAGTTGCCCAGTTGAGAGAAACTCGCCCCACAGTCAGAGCAGGAGTAAGGCTTCTCTCCAGTGTGTGTTTTCTGATGAACTTTTAGCTCAGTTGATGTTGTAAAGCATTTGACACAGTCAGAGCAGGAGTAAGGCTTCTCTCCTGTGTGTATAAGTTCATGTCTTTTTAAATCCCCCAGTCGAGAGAAACACTTTCCACAGTAAGAGCAGGCGTAAGGCTTCTCTCCTGTGTGTATACATTCATGTAGTTTTAAGTTGCCCAGTTGAGAGAAACTCGCCCCACAGTCAGAGCAGGAATAAGGCTTCTCTCCTGTGTGTGTTCTCTGATGAACTTTTAGCCTAGTTGATGTTGTAAAGCATTTTACACAGTCAGAGCAGGAGTAAGGCTTCTCTCCTGTGTGTGTTCTCTGATGAAGTCTTAGCTCAGTTGATGTTGTGAAGCATTTTACACAGTCAGAGCAGGAGTATGGCTTCTCTCCTGTATGTATACGTTCATGTATTTTTAAGGGGCCCAGTCGAGAGAAACTCTTCCCACAGTCAGAGCAGGAGTAAGGCTTCTCTCCTGTGTGTATACGTTCATGTTTTTTGAAGTGGGCCAGTTGAGAGAAACTTGTCCCACAGTCAGAGCAGAAGAAAGGCTTCTCTCCTGTGTGTGTTCTCTGATGAATTTTTAGCTCAATTGATGTTTTGAAGCGCTTTACACAGTCAGAGCAGGAGTAAGGCTTCTCTCCTGTATGTATACGTTCATGTATTTTTAAGGGGCCCAGTCGAGAGAAACTCTTCCCACAGTCAGAGCAGGAGTAAGGCTTCTCTCCTGTGTGTATCCGTTGATGTCATTTCAAGCTTTCCTGCTGAGAGAAACCCTTCCCACAGTCAGAGCAGGAGTAAGGCTTCTCTCCTGTGTGTGTTCTCTGTTGAAGTCTTAGCTCAGTTGATGTTGTGAAGCATTTTACACAGACAGAGCAGGAGTATGGCTTCTCTCCTGTATGTATACATTCATGTATTTTTAAGGGGCCCAGTCGAGAGAAACTCTTCCCACAGTCAGAGCAGGAGTAAGGCTTCTCTCCTGTGTGTATACGTTCATGTGTATTTAAGTTGCCCAGTTGAGAAAAACTTGCCCCACAGTCAGAGCAGGAGTAAGGCTTCTCTCCTATGTGCACTCTCTGATGAACTGTCAGAGCCTTTGATATTGTGAAATTCTTCCCACAGTCAGTACAGGAATTCAGATTCTCTCCTGTGTGTATTTGTAGGTGTATTTTTAACTTTGATAGAATTGAGAAACTTGCCTCACAATGTGGGCAGTGGTGAGACCTCTTAGCTCTGTGATCTTCCTGCTGTTGCTCTCTGGATGTATTGAATGTCTCAACATGGTCTCCTGTGTGAACAACCTCAGAAGAACCAGTCAGTTGGTGTGCTATACATGTCAATCAAATGTATTTTATGAAGCCCTTTTACATCAGAAGTTGTCACAAAGTGCTTTACAGAAACCCAGCCTAAAACCCCAAAGAGCAAGCAATGCAGATATAGAAGCCATATCGTCCTCCACTCACTATCACAAGGGTTCGTAACTACACAGACTCATTTAATAGAACTTTAAAACATTGGCAGTTTGTCTACTTCACTTCTTTAGTCTACTCTCTGATCACTCCAGATAGCCCAGTGAATAAAACAAATGCTGGCAATACTGGTGTCAAACCATGTAAGTGTCAGTAGCATGAAATGATATCTACCTTCTCATTGAAACAGTTCATCATGAAACAGTTCTACTGCAACTTTTCATGCACAGTGAGAAGTTGGAATGAATAACACAAACTTAGATAGATAGAACCTGCTCTTACCATGAGAAACAGATTTCCCAATCTTCTCCTCCTCTTCCTCTTCTTCATCTTTAATGATGACGTTCAGCTCCAGTGTTTGACTGCAGTCTTCCAGCTTCACTGATGCCATCTCTGGATCCTGCATAGCAAACTGGGCTCCACTGTCACAATCAGGACCCAATGACTGTAGGTTTGGACTCAGTGTGGAAGGAGAGAGGCTGGCTGGGATTTGTCCTCACTATTGATGTTACCGGCCTCAGATTTAATTCTAGTCGTCCTGTAGTAACATTGAGAAACAGACACAAAAAGGTAGTGTCTTGACAGTTCTGGCACTTTCTTTATTCTCTAAAAATATATTATATTTCTTCTTGTTAAATCATCTAATTCAGTGCTTGACTTGGGACTGAAATAGGTGCCGGTACTCATTTTGGGTGCCGGTACTGTTTATATTTAGGTGCAGGAGCTCCACAATACTGTTGAGCTAACATTCTATAAGAGGAACAGGAGCTCAAGCGCTAGATATTTGAGGTGCCGGTACTTAACCTATAGCAGATTTTCCCAAATATAGGGGAAATTCTTTATTTTTACTATTTTCTACATTGTAGATTACAAAGATTCTACAAAGCTGTCATCATGGCAAAGGGATGGCTACTTTGAAGAATCTAACATCTAAAATATATTTGATTTGTTTAACACCTTTTTGGTTACTACATGATTACATATGTGTTATTTCATAGTTTAGATGTCTTCACTATTATTCTACAATGTAGAAAATAGTACAAAATTAAGAAAAACCCTTGAATGAGTAGGTGTGTCCAAACTTTTGACTGGTACTGTAAATGCATAAATGAGAAAAGCCATTTAGTAAAAGGTCACTGTTTGTTTTAGGCAGCACTGTGTACTATTTTCCTGAATAACCTTGTCTTCACTGTATTATTTCAATCAAAAAACCAATTGTATTTTCCATTCACACAATAGTAACATTTATCGATAAATACAGAAACAACTGAATGTGTCTGAATATTAGTACACATGTAGAAAACGGATAATCATTACATTCAGCTTCAAAACAGTAGTGCAAACGTGAAATTGTCTCTCTCTGCACTGCACTGAAGTCCGTTGACGCTGACTGAGTGGGCGGCACCATTTTACCAGCTCGTTAATTTGACACAAAACCAAAAGCAAACAAACTTGGAAATCTAAAATAAATGGATTCTTTATGAAATCACCTTGAGGAAATTATGTACATCCATTCAGACAAACCCAAAGTTTCTAGCCATGTGATTGTAAAATAGTTACCAGGTTTACTCAGTTTGACATAAAAATAACACACCAAACGTGATAATACCTTAACGGACTTGTTACCTAGCATTGTATGACATGTTCTTTCGATATTAGAACGTTTAAACGTGCTATTACATACTGATATTACGTATTTTATAAAGTATTAGTTAATGTTTGGAATAATGAGAGCTGCATAAGGATTTGGAGGATGACATACATTCCATGTATTTATTTCTGTCACTGGTGGGTGCCAGAAGGTATGTGGGCCAAGATAGCTGGGGGGCCACTGGTGCTAATCTTAGAAGGAGTACGTGATGGAATATCCTGACTAGGGTGCAACACGATACCATATAGGGTGATCCTATATGTGGCAAGGAGTGACACTCAATAATGGTTGGCAACTGTTGGATGGAATTAGCTCGGAAAAGCATTATATAAACTAAAAATTAGCTTTCTTTATACTGAGGAATGGTGCGTGCCTGCCTGGAACTTCCTGTTCCCCTACTACCACAGTGCAGCCACAGATAGAACAATGAGACAGATATTTCACTGGATGTATAATTGTGAAGCATCCGGTTGGCGTTTCCACTCACTACCAAATATGGTAGTGAGAGGAAGCCCACTGGCCGGCAGTGGGAGAAGATGGAAGGAGATGGATTTTGGCCGACATTCTGCAAATGTTCTAATCGATGAAACATCTGATCTTAATACAGTTCTGTTCCCAAAACTAAAATCTGTTATGCACAGAGTGGACTAAGATGTTGCAAATTTTTTTTAAATAACGTTATTTAGAAGGAACGCAAAGCGAATTGAGTTATTGCACACGAGCGCTTCACAGAGGAGGCGTTTTCTCTGCACACTTAGGGGCCTCGGCTATTGATGGATTCAAGACAAGGTCGTTTTTATTGATCTCAGATTCTCAGTGTCAAAGTAGCCTGTCATTTTGTCTACTCTCTGATCACTCTAGACAGCCCAGTGAATACAACAAATGCTGGCAATACTGGTGTCAAACCATGTACAGTGAGGGAAAAAAGTATTTGATCCAATGCTGATTTTGTACGTTTGCCCACTGACAAAGACATGATCAGTCTATAATTTTAATGGAAGGTTTATTTGAACAGTGAGAGACAGAATAACAACAAAGAAATCCAGAAAAACGCATGTCAAAAATGTTATAAATTGATTTGCATTTTAATTAGGGAAATAAGTATTTAATGGGCCTCAGGATCTTGTCATGGCATCTCTGTGCATTCAAACTGCCATCGATAAAATGCAATTGTATTAGTCGTCTGTAGCTTACGCCATGCCATACAGTGGGGGAAAAAAGTATTTAGTCAGCCACCAATTGTGCAAGTTCTCCCACTTAAAAAGATGAGAGAGGCCTGTAATTTTCATCATAGGTACACGTCAACTATGACAGACAAATTGAGATTTTTTTCCAGAAAATCACATTTTAGGATTTTTTATGAATTTATTTGCAAATTATAGTGGAAAATAAGTATTTGGTCACCTACAAACAATCAAGATTTCTGGCTCTCACAGACCTGTAACTTCTTCTTTAAGAGGCTCCTCTGTCCTCCACTCATTACCTGTATTAATGGCACCTGTTTGAACTTGTTATCAGTATAAAACACACCTGTCCACAACCTCAAACAGTCACACTCCAAACTCCACTATGGCCAAGACCAAAGAGCTGTCAAAGGACGCTAGAAACAAAATTGTGGACCTGCACCAGGCTGGGAAGACTGAATCTGCAATAGGTAAGCAGCTTGGTTTGAGAGAAGTCAGCTGTGGGAGCAATTATTAGGAAATGGAAGACATACAAGACCACTGATAATCTCCCTCGATCTGGGGCTCCACGCAAGATCTCACCCCGTGGGGTCAAAATGATCACAAGAACGGTGAGCAAAATCCCAGAACCACACGGGGGGACCTAGTGAATGACCTGCAGAGAGCTGGGACCAAAGTAACAAAGCCTACCATCAGTAACACACTACGCCACCAGGGACTCAAATCCTGCAGTGCCAGACGTGTCCCCCTGCTTAAGCCAGTACATGTTCAGGCCCGTCTGAAGAGTGCATTTGGATGATCCAGAAGAGGATTGGGAGAATGTCATATGGTCAGATGAAACCAAAATATAACTTTTTGGTAAAAACTAAACTCGTCGTGTTTGGAGGACAAAGAATGCTGAGTTGCATCCAAAGAACACCATACCTACTGTGAAGCATGGGGGTGGAAACATCATGCTTTCGGGCAGTTTTTCTGCAAAGGGACCAGGACGACTGATCCGTGTAAAGGAAAGAATGAATGGGGCCATGTATCGTGAGATTTTGAGTGAAAACCTCCTTCCATCAGCAAGGGCATTGAAGATGAAACGTGGCTGGGTCTTTCAGCATGACAATGATCCCAAACACACTGCCCGGGCAACGAAGGAGTGGCTTCGTAAGAAGCATATCAAGGTCCTGGAGTGGCCTAGCCAGTCTCCAGATCTCAACCCCATAGAAAATCTTTGGAGGGAGTTGAAAGTCTGTGTTGCCCAGCGACAGCCCCCAAACATCACTGCTCTAGAGGAGATCTGCATGGAGGAATGGGCCAAAATACCAGCAACAGCGTGTGAAAACCTTGTGAAGAATTTCAGAAAATGTTTGACCTGTGTCATTGCCAACGAAGGGTATATAACAAAGTATTGAGAAACTTTTGTTATTGACCAAATACTTTCTTCCCTCACTGTACCATAACCCCGATACCACCATGGGGTACTCTGTTCACAACACTGACATCAGCAAACCATGCACGCCCACACAATGCCATTACACGGTGGTCAGCAGTTGTGAGGCTGGTTGGGCAAAATTCTCTAAAACAACATTGGAGGCAGCTAATGGTAGAGAAATTAACCTAACATTCTCTGGCAACAGCTCTGGTGGACATTCCTGCAGTCAGCATGCCAATTGCATGCTCCCTCAAAACTTGAGACATCTGTGGTATTGTGTTGTGTGAAAAAAACTGCACATTTTAGAGTGGCATTTTTGTATTTGTTAGGGATCCCCATTAGATGCTGCCAAGAACCTATTCAGCTACTCTTGTCCCCAGCACAAGGTGCACCTGTGTAATGATGATCATGCTATTTAATCAGCTTCTTGATATGCCACACCTGTCAGGTGGATGGATTATCTTGGCAAAGGAGAAATGCTCACTAACTGGGATGTAAACAAATGTGTGCACAACATTTTAGAAATAAGTTTGTGTCTGGAACATTTCTGGGATCTTTTATTTCACCTCATGAAACATGGGACCAACACTTTACATGTTGCGTTTATATGTTTGTTCAGTGTATACAGTATTTCTAAAAAATCATACAAACTATCAATAACTATATTAAAATTGAACTAAATCAGCCTGCTTTTCTGTTCTAATCAGGTCCCTACACAGGCTCAGAAGGATCCTGTGAGGGTGGAACATTTTCTGGCTACAGTAGACCTTGCAGGGCTTCTGCCGTGAAGTCTTGGAGGCCCAAAAACTTCTCAGCTACAGATACAGTGGGGAAAAAAAGTATTTAGTCAGCCACCAATTGTGCAAGTTCTCCCACTTAAAAAGATGAGAGAGGCCTGTAATTTTCATCATATGTACACGTCAACTATGACAGACAAATTGAGGAAAAAAAATCAAGAAAATCACATTGTAGGATTTTTTATGAATTTATTTGCAAATTATGGTGGAAAATAAGTATTTGGTCACTTACAAACAAGCAAGATTTCTGGCTCTCACAGACCTGTAACGTCTTCTTTAAGAGGTTCCTCTGTCCTCCACTCATTACCTGTATAAATGGCACCTGTTTGAACTTGTTATCAGTATAAAAGACACCTGTCCACAACCTCAAACAGTCACACTCCAAACTCCACTATGGCCAAGACCAAAAGAGCTGTCAAAGGACACCAGAAACAAAATTGTAGACCTGCACCAGGCTGGGAAGACTGCATCTGCAATAGGTAGAAGTTTGAAGAAATCAACTGTGGGAGCAATTATTAGGAAATGGAAGACATACAAGACCACTGATAATCTCCCTCGATCTGGGGCTCCACGCAAGATCTCACCCCGTGGGGTCAAAATGATCACAAGAACGGTGAGCAAAAATCCCAGAACCACACGGGGGGACCTAGTGAATGACCTGCAGAGAGCTGGGACCAAAGTAACAAAGCCTACCATCAGTAACACACTACGCGCCAGGGACTCAAATCCTGCAGTGCTAGACGTGTCCCCCTGCTCAAGCCAGTACATGTCCAGGCCCATCTGAAGTTTGCTAGAGTGCATTTGGATGATCCAGAAGAGGATTGGGAGAATGTCATATGGTCAGATGAAACCAAAATATAACTTTTTGGTCAAAACTCAACTCAGTCGTGTTTGGAGGACAAAGAATGCTGAGTTGCATCCAAAGAACACCATACCTACTGTGAATCATGGGGGGTGGAAACATCATGCTTTGGGGCTGTTTTTCTGCAAAGGGACCAGGACGACTGATCCGTGTAAAGGAAAGAATGAATGGGGCCATGTATCGTGAGATTTTGAGTGAAAACCTCCTTCCATCAGCAAGGGCATTGAAGATGAAACGTGGCTGGGTCTTTCAGCATGACAATGATCCCAAACAAACCACCCGGGCAACGAAGGAGTGGCTTCGTAAGAAGCATTTCAAGGTCCTGGAGTGGCCTAGCCAGTCTCCAGATCTCAACCACATAGAAAATCTTTGGAGGGAGTTGAAAGTCTGTGTTGCCCAGCGACAGCCCCAAAACATCACTGCTCTAGAGGAGATCTGCATGGAGGAATGGGCCAAAATACCAGCAACAGTGTGTGAAAACCTTGTGAAGACTTACAGAAAACGTTTGACCTGTGTCATTGCCCACAAAGGGTATATAACAAATTATTGAGAAACTTTTGTTATTGACCAAATACTTATTTTCCACCATAATTTGCAAATAAATTCATTAAAAATCCTACAATGTGATTTTCTGGATTTTTTTTCCTCATTTTGTCTGTCATAGTTGACGTGTACCTATGATGAAAATTACAGGCCTCTCTCATCTTTTTAAGTGGGAGAACTTGCACAATAGGTGGCTGACTAAATACTTTTTTTCCCCACTGTATAATGATGTCCAGCTTCTTGGACTTATTGTGCAGTAAAATTAATAACTGTGGCTATAAATACTAAAAAATCCACCTTCAAAATAAGTGTATCCAGATCACTTGATTGACGTACAACATTTGCAACTGGTTGCAGTGCATCCACCGCCATATCTTCTTCAGAACTGTGGCCTCTTGCTACTATAACTCTCTTCACCGCCTCCACATAGGAGATTTGCTGTACAGCCCTGATCATTGACACCTCAACCTCTTTCACCCTAACAGGGCACTCTGGGAATTCAGGAATATGACCCCCCACCACAGTTACAACATTTTACATTCACATGCTCTTCAATAACATATTCCTTCTGTCTGCAAACACTTGACATGTGGCCAAACTTTTTACATTTCTTGCATTGCATCAGGTTTTACACAAACTCTCTTATGGGGTATATTATATATCCCAGCTTTACATAGGGTGGTAGATCCTCTTCATCAAACATCAATAATAAAGATTTTAAACTTTGCTCATTTTTCACATTCTCCATCCTTCTTCTTTGGGATTTGGTTGGCGGGGCGCATTCAACTTTTAGGTGCATACACTGCCACCTACTGTACTGGTGTGTGAGGCCATTCACAGCCTATATACAGTGAGGGAAAAAAGTATTTGATCCCCTGCTGATTTTGTACGTTTGCCCACTGACAAAGACATGTCCAGTCTATAATTTTAATGGTAGGTTTATTTGAACAGTGAGAGACAGAATAACAACAACAAAATCCAGAAAAATGCATGTAAAAAAATGTTGTGAATTGATTTGCATTTAATGAGGGAAATAAGTATTTGACCCCTCTGCAAAACATTACTTAGTACTTGGTGGCAAAACCCTTGTTGGCAATCACAGAGGTCAGACGTTTCTTGTAGTTGGCCACCAGGTTTGCACACATCTCAGGAGGGATTTTGTCCCACTCCTCTTTGCAGACCTTCTCCAAGTCATTAAGGTTTCGAGGCTGACGTTTGGCAACTCGAACCTTCAGCTCCCTCCACAGATTTTCTATGGGATTAAGGTCTGGAGACTGGCTAAGCCACTCCAGGACCATAATGTGCTTCTTCTTGAGCCACTCCTTTGTTGCCTTGGCCGTGTGTTTTGGGTCATTGTCATGCTGGAATACCCAACCATGACCCATTTTCAATGCCCTGGCTGAGGAAGGAGGTTCTCACCCAAGATTTGACGGTACATGGCCCCGTCCATCATCCCTTTGATGCAGTGAAGTTGTCCTGTCCCCTTAGCAGAAAAACACCCCAAAGCATAATGTTTCCACCTCCATGGTTGACGGTGGGGATGGTGTTCTTGGGGTCATAGGCAGCATTCCTCCTCCTCCAAACACGGCGAGTTGAGTTGATGGCAAAGAGCTCGATTTTGGTCTCATCTGACCACAACACTTTCACCCAGTTCTCCTCTGAATCATTCAGATGTTCATTGGCAAACTTCAGACGAGCCTGTATATGTGCTTTCTTGAGAAGGGGGACCTTGCGGGCGCTGCAGGATTTCAGTCCTTCACGGCATAATGTATTACCAATTGTTTTCTTGGTGACTATGGTCCCAGCTGCCTTGAGATCATTGACAAGATCTTCCCGTGTAGTTATGGGCTGATTCCTCACCGTTCTCATGATCATTGCAACTCCACGAGGTGAGATCTTGCATGGAGCCCCAGGCCGAGGTAGATTGACAGTTATTTTGTGTTTCTTCCATTTTGCGAATAATCGCACCAACTGTTGTCACCTTCTCACCAATCTGCTTGGCGATGGTCTTGTAGCCCATTCCATCCTTGTGTAGGTCTACAATCTTGTCCCTGACATCATTGGAGAGCTCTTTGGTCTTGGCCATGGTGGAGAGTTTGGAATCTGATTGATTGATTGCTTCTGTGGACAGGTGTCTTTTATACAGGTAACAAACTGAGATTAGGAGCACTCCCTTTAAGAGTGTGCTTCTAATCTCAGCTTGTTACCTGTATAAAAGACACCTGGGAGCCAGAAATCTTTCTGATTGAGGGGGGGTCAAATACTTATTTCCCTCATTAAAATGCAAATCAATTTATAACATTTTTGACATACGTTTTTCTGGATTTTGTTGTTGTTATTCTGTCTCTCACTGTTCAAATAAACCTACCATTAAAATTATAGACTGATCATGTCTTTGTCAGTGGGCAAACATACAAAATCAGCAGGGGATCAATTACTTTTTTCCCTCACTGTACATAAAATTCATTGATACGGTAATTAATACAAAATTGCAGTATTAGCCTGCTCTAAAAAATTTGAGGGTAAATGTTCTTGGTTCGTGCAGATGACTGACCTCCTCAGACCAATTGGCAGTACGCCCAGAACATTCTTCTGGGATCCAAAAGGGATATCTCAGTTTCAAGGTCTCAGCTTGGAGAGAAGAAGCCTTGTGAGGTATTGGTCGGTCACATGCAGGAACCAAATGTTAACAATTAATTAATTATGAATAAAGCTAAAATCATGCAAATATAACTTGTCTGTGTAAGCAGTATATAGGACAACTAACGGGACTGCCCCGGCAGAGCTCCCGACCGGCGTGTACTATGGTGCTTTTACGTTTGTTGGAACCTCTCCAACAAGGGACTCATTTGACTTTGAGTCCCTTCGTGGCGATTTTCCCACGACAAAAACCCACCACCCCATTCCACTATTTAACACCATCTAGTCCTACGCCAGACCACTACCACTCAACACCCCCTGCAGCTGTTCTGCAGTAAATCCTCGCAATCCCAAGTACTTCTCTGCCGCTGCCACCACAGCCTCTATTTTCTGGGACTTTCGACCCATTTCTGCAGTACAATTGACAACCATTACTATAAATGCTAAAAATCCCACCTTACTGAAGCACATATTCTTCCCATCACTATCTCTTGGTCTCTGCCTACTCACAGGAATCCTCTCAAGATCCCTCACCCTGTACCCATCTTCCTCTACCACTCCCTTCACTGCTTCTGCTACAACACTTTCTGTACTACTGTAACCCTGGCAACCTCAATCTAATAATAATAATAATAATAATATGCCATTTAGCAGACGCTTTTATCCAAAGCGACTTACAGTCATGTGCGCATACATTATTACGTATGGGTGGTCCCGGGGATCGAACCCACTACCTGTTACAAGTGCTATGCTCTACCAATTGAGCTACAGTAGAGGACCACAATCTGCCTTTCTCTCACCTGAAACCTCAGATCTCCAGCCCGTTAGCACCCCCACAACTAACACACAGAACTTTCTCCACCGATACCACACATTTCTTCATCTCATGCCCTCCCTGCACACTTGTCACATCTAGGCATCTCATGCCTACACACTGCTGCAACAGGCCCATAAACTTCACACCTAAAACACTGTAGTATTTACGGAACAAAATCGCTCACGGGTTAACTGACACTTCCTACCTTGATCTTATCTGGCAGAGACTATGCATCAAAATCCAGCATGACAGCTAATGTATTCTCTGTTTCCCCCACGCTCTACACCGGATCTACGTCTCACCAAATGGAGGGTGTCACAGACACCTGGAATCTTCCATTTCAACTGCACATCCTCAACACTTAAACCTAACCCTGTTATCACTCCTTTCAATGCCACCCTGTTCCAGAGAGCAATTCAAGTCACAATTCCTGTCCCTAATCACGTAATCCATAGCGCCCGCTCCCTCTGGACAGAGGAGAAACAATAAATCATCACGAGTCCACTCAGAGTTACCTTCACAAACTCAACAGTCCCCAACATCTTCTCCACCTAACCTGACACCACATATGTATCAATTCTCTCTACAAATCTCACTCCCACTGGGCCAGAATCATCCTTATCATCCTTGGAACAAGGCCCGAACTCGGAGTTCCTCACCGCAGGTAATTCATCCTCACTCTCACCAGGTTCCATCTCTGAGCTACTGGAGGATGTATCCCTCTTTTTACACTAGACGATAACCTCCCTCACCACACTGCTTCCCTCTACACTCAGCTCCTTCTCAGCATTCATCACTGCACCTGCCACCATAGTTAAGTAGTTTTAAATTGACACAATACCTGTTATCAAAGGTTACAGCTAGAGATGAAATGCAGGAGCTTGCAGTGTTGTTGTTTTGCATGATGTCTACTTTGATGATAATTAGAGTTTTATAATCTGAGAGGAAATAGAGCCGAATATTGCTAAAAGTCACGCCAGGGTAAGCTTACACGAAACACAGCCATTATTTGAAGTGTTTCTAAAATGAATAAAAAGGAAAAATGATTGGAACCATTTCCCTGTTTGACCGCTAGGTGTTATGACACAATTTTTGCAAACATAATAATAATAAAAACTGTATTCAGACTTTACTCAGTACTTTGTTGAAGCTCCTTTGGCAGTGATTACAGCCTCAAGTCTTCTTGGGTATGACGCTTTACAAGTTTGGCATACCTGTATTTGGGGAGTTTCTCTGCAGATCCTCTCAAGCTTGTCAGGTTAGATGGGTAGTGTCGCCGCACAGCTATTTTCAGTTCTCTCTGTACTTTGCTCCGTTCATCTTTCCCTCGATCCTGACTAGTCTCCCAGTCCCTGCCACTGAAAAACATCCCCACAGCATGATGCTGCCACCACCATGCTTCGCCGTTGGGATGGTGCCAGGATTCCTACAGACGTGACGCTTGGCATTCAGGCCAAAGAGTTCAATTTTGGTTTCATCAGACCAGAGAATCTTGTTTCTCATGGTCAGAGAGTCCTTTAGGTGTCTTTTGGCAAACTCCCAGCGGGTCCTTTCATGAGGAGTGGCTTCCGTCTAGCCACTACCATAAAGGCCTGATTGGTGGAGTGCTGCAGAGATGGTTGTCCTTCTGGAAGGTTCTCCTATCGCCACAGAACTCTGGAGCTCTGTCAGAGTGACCACCGGCTTCTCCATTTAAGAATGATGGAGGCCTTTCGATCATGTCCTTGGACTAAAATGATTGACACTCAGGTGCAAGCCTAACATCATATGCAAAGGGCCTTTGAGTAACGTAGCACATATTCAATGATATCTATTTTTCTCACGTAGGCTGTTCATTTCTGATCTTTGATACTTTTTCTGGTTTATAAACGTATCATGGTATACTACGTTAATGCTATACGTATGGGCCATATTGTTACTTGGTAGCTACTAGCAGCAGACCCTGTGTTGTGGATCATCTACCACTATTTTGGACGGTCCATACTGTAACGTTAACGTTAGTCTCAGGCTTCACTAACTAGCGTTACTGTTTTAGGTGGAGCTATTCTTAGCTACTTTTCAAACAAATACTACGTGATATTTCACATATCATCTTGCTAGAGAGGCCTTTTGTTGTGATATTTGAGGCTACTATATAGGCTACTAGCAGAAAGACCCTGTGTTGTTAGGATAGATTTATGTTTGTTTCTTCCAACAGATCTTTACATATTTTCCTCACTACAAAATATTCCTGTGGTCCTTGTGGTTACTAAACATATTTTAGATATGTCTTTATGCTATAGCTTATTCCATGTTTACATCTTTGGTTAAATGACTTCAAATGCAAAACTTAAATGTACTTTGTGGAATGTCTGTGGAGTTTGTAAACTATCCAAGTTTAAAAGAGGTTATTACTAGGCTTAAACAACTTCATTCATCTATTGTCTTCCTACAAGAAACTCACCTGTTGAAGGATGAGCTACTTAAAGTATGCAGGAGATGACAAGGGCAAGTAATAGCATCCTGTTTCTCCTCTCATTCTCATGGTGATATGGTTTTAATTCACTAATCTGTTCCGTTTCAAGTGGATACTATTATAACTGATACAGCTGGTAGATACATTTTGATACAGGAAACTCTTTTGAAGGAGCATATTAATCTGGTTAATGTTTATGGTCCTAATGATGATAATCCCAAATTCTTTGAGAATTAATTTCTATTGATAGCCTCCATTCCTGGTAAAGTCCTAATGGCAGGGGACTTTAATTGCACTCTTGATCCTCATCTAGATCGCTCCTCTGGTTTAGACACTTCCCACTCGGAGAGTAGAAAGAAATTACAGCATTTCATTAAGGACTTAAATCTATGTGAACCTTGGAGGACTCAGAACCCGAGTAAAAGGGAGAATTCATGTTCACATTTAAATCATATTCTCATGTAGACTACTTTTTAGTTTCTTGCTCATTGCTTCCCAATGTAGCAGGAAATGGATATGATACTATTGTTTTGAATGACCATTCCCTTGTGTGATTATTCTATAGGGATACAAAACTAGTAAAAGGATCCTCTTGATGGTGTTTGCATTCCAGATGGTTACAGGACCCAGACTTCTTACATTACGTTGGAGTGCATATAGATGTTTATTTGACATTGAACACTGACCAAACGTCAGTGAGAACCAGATGGGAGGCTTTCAAAGCACATATTTGGGGGCAAAGTATACGTTTTACCAGTTTAAAATCAAATAAAAATCAGAAAATGAGAGATGGACAGCAAAATCAGAGAATTGGAGGGGAGCTTTTGGATAACTCAGTAGAAGTAAACAAGGAATGATTTGGTCTTAAAGCTCAGTATGAAGAACTTCCCACCTCTAAGGCTGCAAACAGCTTAACTAGGCTGAAACAGTCCTTCTATGATCAAGGTGAAAAACCTGGTAAATTGCTGGCCTGGCACAGTAAGAAGTAAAATTCAGCCTTTAATGCAATTCATAATTTACAAGGACAATTATCAATGGATCCTGTAGAAATAAACCAAACATTTGCTTCCTACTACAACACACTTTACAACTCTGAATCTCCTGAGAACTGAATTAGTCAGGTCTTGATTTTCCCTCTACTTCAGAAGACACTAAATTGGATCTGGAAAAGGAATTGGATGGTGTTGAAATATCTGATGCTATTTTCGATATGAAGGAGGTTAAGCGGAAGGTCCAGATGGGCTCCCAATAGATATTTAAGGACAAACTTCTAGGTCCACTTTTGGATATGTACAGTGCATTAGGAAAGTACTCAGACCCCTTGATTTTTTTCCACAATTTGTTACGTTACAGCCTTCTTCTGAAATGAATTAAATAAAACAATTCCTCATCAATCTACACACAATACCCCATAATGAAAAAGTGAAAAGAAGTTCTTAGACATTTTTGCAAATGTATTAAAAACTACAAAAATATATTGTTTACAGAAGTATTATAATAAACACCCTTTGCAATGAGACTGAGATGAATGAGATCAAGGTGATCATGGTTTAGACCAGGGTTCTTCAATTCCGGTCCTGGAGGGTCGAAACACTTCTGTTTTTATTTCTACTTGGTAGTTAATTTCACTCACCTGGTGTCCAAGGTCTGAATTAGCCCCTGATTAGAAGGAGAGGATGAAAAACAGAGGTGTTTCGGCCCTCCAGGACCGGAATTGAAGAACCCTGGTTTAGACACTCGCAGAGTAGAAAGACATTTTGTAAATGTGATCGTTCAGATGTTGTTTTTGCAACAATTGAACAAAAACCAGTTTTGGCTTTATCATTATGGGGTATTGTGAGTAGATTGATGAGGGAAAAAACAATTTAATCTATTTTACAATAAGGCTGTAACGTAACAAAATCTCAAAAAAGTCAAGGGGTCTGAATACTTTCCGAATGCACTGTATATAGACAGGTGTGTGCCTTTCCAAATCATGTCCAACAAACTTAATTGGATATAATCTGCTCTTACCCTGAGAAACAGATTTCCCAATCTTCTCCTCCTCTTCTTCATCTTTAATGTTGACATTAAGCTCCAGTGTTTGACTGCAGTCTTCCAGCTTCACTGATGCCATCTCTGGATATTGCGATGCAAACTGGGCTCCACTGTCACAAATCAGGACCCAGTGACTGTATGTTTAGACTCAGTGTGGAAGGAGAGAGGCAGGCTGGGTTTGTCCTCACTGTTGATGTTACCGGCCTCAGACTTATCTGAATCTGCCAGTAGTAATATAGAGAGCACAGACACAAAAGTTAGTGTTGACAGTTCTGGCAATATCTTTATTCTCTAAAAATATTTTCACTTTTTTCTTGTTCAATTATCTAATTCAGTGCTTGACTTGGACTGAAATAGGTGCCAATACTCATTTTGGGTGCCAGTACTGTTTATATTAAGGTGCAGGAGCTCCACAATACTTTTGAGCTAATACCTAACCTATAGTAGATAAATGCATACATGACTCAAAATCCATTTAGTACAAGGTTACAGTTTGTTTTAGACAGCACTGTGTGCTAATTTCCTGAATAACCTTGCCTTCACTGTATTACTTCAATCAAAAAACAATTGTATTTCCTGTTCACACCATAGCAACATTTATTGATAAAGACTGAAACTAGTGAATGTGTCTGAATATTAGTACACATGTAGAAAACTGATAATCATTACATTCAGCTTCAAAACAGTAGTGCGACCGTGAAATTGTCTCTATCTGATGCACCCGCACTGTCCTCACTGAAGTCTATTGATGCTGACCGAGAGTAGCCGCCATTTTACCAGCTTGGGAATTTTACACAAAACCAATAATATGCTAAACGAACACAGAAATCTCAAATAAATTGATTATTTATGAAATTACCATGGGAAAATTATGTACATCCACTCAGACAAACCCAAAGTCTCTAGCTATGTGACTTGTAAAATAGTTTTTATCACGTTCTTCACTTGGTTTGACACAAAAATAACACATCAAACCTTTACCAAACGTGATAATACCTTAACGGATGTGTTACCTAGCATGGTATGACATGTTCTTTCGACATTAGAAAGTTTAAACGTGCTATGACATACCTCTAGTAATAAATAGAAACGGACACAAAGGTTATCTTCTTGACTGCACAGTTCTGGCTCTTTCTTTATTGTGAAGAATGGTGCCCGCCTGCCCGGAACTTCCTGTTCCCCAGTGCCACAGTGCAACGGTCCGTGCATTCCGAGATCAGATTACAACATTTCATTAAATTACTAAAAAAGTGTAAACTGTAGCAATTTATTTCCGTTATAGTTAATTAGGCTAAGCATGACCTACATACAAATAATTTCTCTAGGGTTGGAACCGGTTCAGGGAACAGAACTGAAAAAGAACGTTAAAAAGAACCGGAAACTAAAGTGTTCTATACTTTTCAGGAACAGCAGTTATTTTAAAAGCATGGGATCCAGGTAATAACCTTATTTTACTTTCCGGATATTTTTCTCCAGTCCCACAAAATCGCAACAAAGCTCACTGTAGAAACGTATTCCAGTTTCTGCCTGCCAGCTGGAATGGAAATCTTTGCCAGTGGGTGTGCGTGTGGAAACTACCTGCTCCTCCCCTCTGAAGCATAGGTTACTGTATCCTACTGACAACGTTACAAGCATGATTCAGAAATTAGGGAGATGTGTTTAATTTGAGAAGAATGGATGAACTTTTTCAATGCTAGTTAAGGATACTATAGTCACCACGTTTCACATTGGATTTATTAACGACATAAAGGTAAGACCTGTTTTTAATTCTAGTGCTACACTGCACTGCACAAACAAGGTTGTTAGCTAGCTAGCTAACATCTGCTCTGGTCCAACGTTAAACCAACTCTGAAGTTCAGACATTCAAAGATCCTCCATAGAAGCCGCTCCTCCGTAGGTATAATTATGTGGGCCTAATTCAGATAATGCAGGTCATAACACGATGCCCAGCTCTTCAATGCAAGCTTCCTCTATCCTTTAACGAGCTCTCCACACCCGCAAAATGTCGCACCTTACACTGTGATTGGCAGCACAGTGTGCTCTGAATGATTTTCCTATACAGATACTCTGTGGTGTACTAGTGTATTTATTCTCCCACTTGGATGTCACTTCCACAAGCTTTAAATTGAGGGCCAGGTTGTCAGGATGGGTAATGTACTGTACACATTAATTACAAGTACTCCTAAAAATACACTTCATTTTAACTAGCTAAATCCTGTGTAACAACTAGTAATTACATTGTACTTGGCTAACATTACATGTTCTATGCTTTGAAATAGTGTCTTATTCTTCATCTGGGATTTGGATTTGTAACATGTATTATAAAATGTATTTAATATATGTCTGATCAGGCTCAGGTAGCATCAGGTTTGTATTTTCATGCTGATCAAAGCTCTAATCAAATCCAGACATTTATAAGTGTTATAATGCTTTTGAATGACACTTCCGGTTTGGCGGAAAATACCGGGTTACCCGGGAGAAGAGTGATTTATTCTCGGGTGGAACATTTGTATAATATCGAGGAAATATTAAACCCTGATGCGCATACCAGTTGATTCACAAGACACCAACTAAGTAACTTACATATACGGTATCTTCATTAGGCCTAATGGCATTTCATGTCCATGATAGGAAGTTTGTTGTAGTGACTCAGTAAGGCTAATTGTAAAAGTAACCCTCTAAAGTGCCATGTTTGTACAGTTTATTATGTGGAGGAAACATTTAGGCAGTCAGGACCATACACCAGGACCGCTCCGTAGGCCGCACTGTAGGCCTAGCTCTTACTGCAGTCCAGTGCCATGGACATCTTTGAAGTTTGGCCTCTAGTAATTTAGGAGGGCAACTTTATGAAGGCCTCTTCACCGTGGTCTTATCGTACAAGGCTCTACCGACATATAAAATAAAGACAGGCTATTTTTATTGTTCATATTATTTGCGTTGATGATGTATGGAAGTCAAGTGGTTCAACATTCAAATGCGACGGTCAGTAGAACAATTGCGCCACCAAGTGGACAATTGCTCAGTTCCCTTGTGGCCAGAGATATTTGATATAAGATCAAATGTTATGTCAATATTATTATCTTTAAATTGATTCCCCCACCCGTATTTCATATATTATTATTCCGATTTAGCTGTTAATCTGGATTTAATTTATAAACGCTTTCTGTCATTTCCGATTGGAGGGCAGATGACCACATGATTTACGAACCTACCAATTTGTTACTTTGTAACAGTCAAAAGTGGTTATTCCCAACGTTGATCAACTCCCAATCTATGCCAAGATTTTTAAAAAGCATTATCTTTAAAGCATTATCACTGTACCATTTACATCCTGTATCGTGTGCATGTGACGAATAAACATTGATTTGATTAGATGATTGACGCACCATTCACATCAGCTATCATAGTCAATATAACAGTGACTGACTTCACCATCACTTTCTAGCCATCATTGACATTGAGATGAAGATGGTCAAACGTGAAAATATAAAATACATCGTGATCCTAATGGCATATAACAAAGCAATTCTGTTGTCTTTGCCTGATTTATCTTTACAATGACAGGGGGTGCACCGTTCCTGGAGGTACTGCAATACCAAGTCGATCGTGGAGTGGACGGAGCAAGCCCCTATTCCATCTCCCTGTTCCAAAAATCAATTTAATATATGGTCCCCAGATAGGGACGTATCAGATATTAAACTGATAAGAACATAAATTTTTTTTTTTGGAAAAATAATTTTTTATTTTCATTTCACATTCAAATACAAGTACAAATTCAGTGCATAACGTTGTACATAACATGGATTTACAAAAACAGTACCTTAACCGTATAAAAATAGCAAAACTCCTAAAAAAAGTGCTGTTCTGAGGAACCTGACCAGCTAAAGGCCTACATTCAAGAGAAGCATGTAAACAATTGCCTCTTAACAATCTCCCAAAGCTGATCTTTCAAAGGAATAAAAACTATTATAGAAATAAAATCATACACATATACCAAAGGAACTCTGAATAAACCTCAGTGTATATCAAATATTTACAAAGGCTTAGCCTACATTTCCAATTTACATGACAGAATACAGTTATACATAGGCATATATAGGCTACAAAAAAACATTTACAAAGAAGGGTATATCCCTTTCCATCTATGTTTAACAGATGTGATGCCCCACTTATCTATTTCGAATTGTATTTTTTCCAAATTTCTTGTTTTATAAATTTAACCAATCCCCGTCGGTGACCACTTGAGGGTGTCATT